>NC_041366.1:9333065-9633065 GCF_900634415.1 Cottoperca gobio
GCTCACAAATAAGTTTAAATGAATACTTAACCCCCAAAAATGACCATTTGTATATCTATAACTCACCCTGCGTTACCTTGAATTCTTGTGGAAACATCTTCAGGGAAAAAATGATGTCAAGACCAAATTTCATGAGAAATTTCTCTAAAACCTGAAAATGTCAACCTGCTGTCAGGGGAAATCAATGATAACCAAAGTCAAAGAATCACCATCTGGGCACCAAATGTCATGGCTATCCATCCAATAGTTCAGATATTTCAGTTTGGACCGTCCCCAGAGCCGTACCGCGAGCATGGCCACAAACGCATGCAGAGCTGGGTGTTTGTCGTGAACAGTGCCAGCCACAGTCACTGAACAATCAAAAGAAAGCCATAAGGAAAATGTCACCCTGGTTGATTGACAGATGACGATACATCATCCAGATCATAACTCGTGTGAGTTTACACATTTCATGCCAAGTGCTAACAAGGCAGATTCTGCTTTAATTGGAGGAGAAATTCATTATGTTCCTGCACTTCTTTCCTAACAAAGAAAATGCTAATACGCTTTTTGTATATCACAAGATCCCTGAGGAAAATCACAGCACTTGGAGCACATTTTATTCCGAGCACAAATTCAACACAGAAAGGGGACAATAGAGAGTTGACAACAAACAGAGAACACAAAAGAAAACCTGCTGCTGAACTCTGAAAATAGTTTATCCAAAAAGAGAGAACAGTTGCATCCCGAGGCCGTCGCAGATTAACGCCAAAGTGCGAGATTTGTGTGTGTGTGTGTGTGTGTGTGTGTTAAAGGGGAAATGAGGCCGCTGCCATGTGTACACAAGTATCACAAGCTTAGTTTAGGATTTTCCGACCAGAGTGGAAAAATGCCAAACCTTCCGACCACCTTGAAGAATCGATCATCTGTGTGTGTGTGTGTGTGTGTGTGTGTGTGTGTGTGTGTGTGTGTGTGTGTGTGTGTGTGTGTGTGTGTGTGTGTGTGTGTGCGCGTATGCGTGTGACCTGCTGCATCTCTGATCTCCAGGACTGTTTAGAGAGAACTTACTGGGACTTATCTGCACATGAGGCTACACCAGGGTCTGACATTGAGGCTACACCAGACGAGGATGAACAATCACTTGTAATAAATAAATAAGAGTTTGTGTTGGATGAACATGAACAAAAGCTGCTAACAGTAACAGCTACAGTAGCACCTAAAAGCATCTCACTGTTGCAGGTCAGAGTTGCCTCAAGTTAGCAACTACAGATGGGAGTCAGTTTAAAGGAAACGACATAAAGTGTCTTAGGAAGGTGTTGGACCACCACAAGCCTTCAGAACTTCAATGCACCATAACAAAAGACTTACAGATAAGAAGTAGGTGGCAACCATTTTCCAGTAACAAAAATATTATACCATTGCCAGAGAAGAGGGTTCAACAAGATGACCAGTCGAACTCCAAACATGACATTTCTATTTTGTTACATCAGATCTGTGAGGAGACCCGTTTTAATCTGATGTTATTTTCCGTCTCTTAAAACGGGTTCTTTGGCATTTCCACACATGCACATAACAAGTGGATTAAAATGTACCTCCATATTGTTACAACCTATTGACCTCAACTGGAGAGATTAACATGATTACTCTAAAAGATACTTACTGAATTTGTGACGTTGAAGTCGGTCTGGAATCTCCTACAGGCGTTCAAATGGCTTGGGTTATGGTGAAGAATCTTCATATGCTTAACGTCTTCCCTTATTTACTCAGGGTTTTGTTTTTAATTTTGCAACCCATCTGAATTAGTCCAGTGGCAAAACAAATAAAGTCGATAGTGGCTATTTCCCTGTGGAACTCATAATCTCTAAATTTGTCAAGAAAAAAACCCTCCTTCCCCAAAATTGAATCAATATCCGTTTGCTTATGGGGCGATCCGCTCGATGGATGACAGGACTTGACTTGCCTCACACATACTGTGTAATAGTGTTAAATAATAGATTTGACCTCTGCAACAAAAAATGCAAATGAAGTGCGTTTTAATGCACTTGGGAGCATCAAGATCAACAGTTGTTGGCACAAATTCCCCAGTGCGGGGCCATTAAATCTTTGCAGAAGAAGAGGCGGAGATGACGTCATGCAAAAAGCTTTGGACAAAGCTCAAACGTTGGAGGAAAAAAAAGGTGGAAGACGTGACGAAAATAAGACACGTGAGTGCATTTGAATGACGTTACAGTCGCCTCATCGCTCCACACAGAACCAAGGTTTTCTTGTGCTGCAGGTTTTAGTCCTGAAGTCAGTCCTATTTGCTAAGTCTGTTTCCATTTCACTTCAAAACCACTTTTCCCCCCAAAGAGCTGTCGCCTTCCTTAACACTGCCCACTGCACTCAACCATAACTGTCATCCCAGCACCTCCACTGCACCACCACACTTTTACTTTGTCACCAGCAGCACTGCTCAACTGCAGTTATCCTCAAAGTGATTAGTGGTTTCTGCTGTGAACTGTTGCGTGCAGCACTTTTCTTTTTTACTAGTTTGTCAGACTGACCTTGTCAATCTCACAAACAGTTCTCTGGCTGCACCGCACTGCAGATGTATTTTTGTTTCACATGTCACTCAAATGAAATCCAGATTTATTTATTTTTAACTGAGCAACATGAGCATGAGCAATCATCACTCTCTCGACCTTATGCCATTCCAATATTGCGTTAAATCTTTCATCACATTGTGTTTTTGATTTCATTATTATGTTGTTTGCTCCCAATCATTCATTTCTTTGTGTAACGACAGTAAAGGAATTCAGAGTAAAACAATCTTGAAGCAGCACATTTTCCTTGCAGCTGATGTGTGTTTTGGTTTCTCGTGTATTGATCTAATAATAAGTTATGCGGCCCCATATGGCAGAAACACTTTAGTGGTGTAGCTTAGTCTGGAGGTGTTTATGATAGGAAAAAGAAAAACGTATTTAGCTGTAAAACTGCAACATTTCCCAGGCCTCGTAGTCTGATTGCTTAGAATTTATCCTGACTGGGCTGAAAACTCAAGTCATACCTTTTAGCGAATACTACCAATTTAAGGAGCGTAATGGCTTTTACTTCACACCTTATGCACCACTAGTCTGATTTTCATGGCAGTGACTGCCACTGAGTTTCCTCGTGAGTTGATTGCTACTAAAGTTGCCCATGCACATTCATTTATATGCATTTGTGGCACTGAGCGTGAGTTCGGCATTAGGGGAGGAAAGTGCGGGTCTGACCTTCAGCAGCAGTTTGCAGATCTCGTATTTGCCCTTGGCAGCGGCTTCATGGAGCGGCGTGAACTTCCACAAGTCGGCCACGTTGACTGAGGCTCCGTGTCTGACCAGCAGCTCGGCCACTTCGTAGTGACCGTACGAGCAGGCGTTGTGGAGGGGGACCAGGCCACTGCGAGCAGAAAACACACACACACAATTAGTTTGTTTTTTTTAGAAATGATCACCTTCCATAACTTTACGCAACGTACACAAACTGCCCGTGAGAGTTTTCTGCAAATTAAAGTGTAACTTAAGGAGTCCCACCCTTTGTCCTTGGCATGCACGTCGGCCCCGTGGTGCAACAGATACTCCACCACCGACACTCGATTGTAGCCGGCAGCAAAGTGAAGAGGAGTGGAGTGTCTTCCCTCCAGATCTCTGCAATTCACATTCTGAGCAGTACACAACGTCTGGAGAGAGACGGAGACAAAAGAGGGAAGATGAATATGAATATCCGATTTCAAATTAAATAACCAATCTACCGAAGAGCTGTGAGTCTGTGCGTAGTCAATCATTGTTTCTATTATTCAGCTTTAAAAGGACAAAGAAAGATTTGATTTAAAGATTAGATCATTTCAAAAGGGCTTCCCTTGAGGACAGTGTGCAATAACACCACTTCCTTACTGAAGATGAATGATGAGTTGCAATAAATGATCAAGATCTGAAGAAAAGCGACTGGTAGGAAAGTGGACATATCATTGTTCTCTGATAACGGGGGGGGAAATCGTGTGTAATTTACATACAAATATAAAGAGGGAACACTTCTTTGGAGTTGGTGGCACTGTAATCTGCTTATTATAACATTTTTATTTTTTATTATCATGTTTACTACTTGAGATTTGCATAGAGGGTGTAAGGACAGAGGGTACACTTTACGGAGGGTAAAGCCCCTCTATGCTAATGTGTAAGTTGTGCTATTAGGCTATATACATAATATTAACTTAACTTAGTAGCAATTTATGCTATGAGCAGATCCCCTGACCTTTTCTGTTAGCGCCACCATGAGTTTCACATTTTACCTCCAAATCTAAAAACATTCCCATCAGCCCCAGCTGTACCTCGTGTTTAATGCTAATTAGCAACCAAACTTGCTGACGCACTACAAGAAGAGGGTGAACATTATACTTGCATGGTCACTTTGAGCATGTTGGCGGGATGATGTAAGCTCAAGACTCAAAAGTTTACATCTTACAACATACCCAACGAACCCACACCAACATGAAAGGAAACAAACAAACAGTACTTCTGAGCGAGAGTAAGAAAGGAAGATATAGATTAAATATAGAGTAACGCTGCTGCTCTGCCCAGCCACAATGATTTATGATGAAAAATATGTCCGTGAAAGGAAATATGTGAGGATACAAAAAGGGTTTTAGGGAACAACAGTATTGAAGTTATTAACTGAAGTTGATGCACGTTAGCTGAACGGCGGCAGACACCTGCTGCCCTGCTGCTCACAGGACATAACGGCGCTGCTTTGCTGTTATTTAAGTCCCAATTACACAGTTCAGTACTGAGAACAGACACAGTGGGACATTTCATTTAAAGTTTCCTTCTGCCGCACTCAAAACATCCTCAACAACAACCCTGAAACAAACCATTTGCCTAAACTATCACGTAAATGCTGAACTAAACTTTGTGCGACATCTTAGGAGAAAACTTGAACAAAATATTTTGGTTTACTTTGCAGTTATCTTTCCATACTGGATTTGTATTTATTCTAATGTCTAGTTTTATACTTTACATAAAGTTCAGAGGTTACATGTGAATAAACATTTAGAGCCTGCAGCTGTCTACCCTTACATCTTTTTAAATAAATGCAGCTAACTTGAACTCAGGTGGAAGAGCCTTCAGTTCGGTCTACCGTACCGTGCTCCACTGTACATTATATACTGGAGATGCTACTATTTAATGTTAGACTATAGTTATTTACATTGCAACTTGTATTTTTGCAAAGTCGTTGAGGTACCGGCAAAGTTGCACTTTCAGTTCCATTTTTATTGGTGCCAACTAACCAGAAATGCTTTAAATAAAAAGAAGCAGCAGTATTGCGTCGCGGAGTCATGTTGTGAGCAATGTATTTCTTCCTTTAGAATATCTTTCACCGTTTTTTAGATGGCTAGATCGAGCAAAATGCATCCATACAAATGTATTATGAACAGCGTGATTGTTTAAGAGAGGGGATTCATTTGGAGTCGTGTTTGTGGCCACCTGCTATTCTCCCTCTCTTTTACATTAGCTCTGTTTTTGAGGATCTTTAGCGGCTAATTATTCCACTGTCTTTATCCTTGTGATAATGTTTCAAAAATAGTAAATGTGGCTGTAGCTTCTGTATTGAGGAGCAAAAGTAACCAGACCGTAACATTTATAATGGTATTTACTGCTTGGAATGAAGTGGAAGATGCTCCTGTGTGTTGACCCGTTGTCGAAGGTGACCAATCTTTCTAACGGCCACAGTCTGAACCTCCTCGACATTGAAACAGATGACAGGCATCAGCCCAGGAGCGGTGCAAAGGGCTATTTTTCTTCTGTCAATCAGAAGCTCAGCCATACTGTTAACCCCAGTGTGTGTGCGTGTGCGTGTGTGTGTGCGTGTGTGTGTGTGTGTGTGCATCAGGTAAAAAGAGACTGACAGAAAGCCAGGCCAGAGCTCATTGTCTGTTCTGCTACGATTCTCTGCCTACCTGCCAAAGCATCACCCTTCAGACTCTGACAGACCCTCTTCATCTGGATAACCCCATTACTGTCTGTCTCGGCGAGGAAAGACACAACGATTTTCACTCTACACCAAATACTTCTGTCAAACACTTTGCCGGATCTTACCAGGTCCTGACATTTAGTGGGTGGTTTCATCCGAGGCATATCACAGAGCATCACGAGCGCCTACACTTTTAACAGGAGTGGGCCCGGGTGCAAATCAGACTGCTAACAGCCGCTCTGATTATACTGAGTGCTGTGGTCGGAAACATTATGAGAGGAGAAATTTGGCCTTTAAAAGGAAGAAGGGTTCGCAATTTGTCTGGGATCAATGCGGACACAATGAAAACATTTGATTCACGCCGAACGATGTCCACCTGACATTTAACAAAAAGCACATTGACCAGGACTCCTTAAGAGCAACACGAGCCGTCACAAAGGTCACATTTTGTTCAATTATCATTTAAAAATAAAGATGATATAATCTGTGTCACATATTCAATGATTTCATTATTTTCCTTTTCTGTCGTGTGTCATCTTTTTACAGATTTAAGGACAATAAACCCTTAGTCATCATGTGTTCTTCACTGAGCTCGTCGAGTGTCTGGGGAACTCGTGGAATGTAAGTTCAGGCATTTTTAAGGTTTATAACATTTAGTCTGTGTTCAACCAGGCGGCTGCTCAAGTTTTACACACATTTTTCTGGAGAGGATTCCACATTATTTCCAAACCTTAATGAGGCAATTAAAAAAAGATTTCTGCTCCCTCACAGCGAGGCCACTGAGGTCGACTTCTTTTTTTCATTTTTCAAATTAAAGCAATATTGATTTTTTTGGAAGGGAATTAATTGTGTCTCTTTTAACCCTAACACCCTCAAAAAGTAGCAGACAATGTCAACCGTCAGTTACAAAAATGTGACAAATCCTAACCTTGACAGTGTCCAGGTCTCCGGCCTTCGCAGCTTCCAGAAGTCTGTAGTCCACGTCTGAGTTCCTCACCGGGACGTTCTCTACAGAGCACACAGGAGAACATTGGAGAAATACTTTGCACAAACATTAGCAAAAGCTACAAATGATCATAAAAGAAAATGTTTAACGAATTGCACACAAAAGATCCAGAAGGCCAGCACGATATTATCATATGTGCATTATTAACATGATATCAATATTACATTTTTTAAATAACCCGGTTATCGTCCATACCGTTATATTGCGACGCCCCCCTAGCCGCACTATTTCTTGGCTGGTTGCAGTAACGTCTTAAAGTCTCAGAGTTTTTTTGTTAACATGAAAACTGCACAGTGCACCTTTAATCTGGAAATACTTCAGTAATGTAAAGTGGAGTTTCGTCTTTACCTTTACTCTATCTGCACCTTTAGTCTGAACCCATCAATACTGACCTTTCAAAAACATTCCAGTTAATCCCGCTGTTGCTGGCTGCTGCATAGCAACTAAAACAACATGGCACCCACACATCTGCACACCCAGCCACCCACTCACACACCTACACACACACACACACACACACACGCAGGGTGGCGGCATACCGTTGAGTATTTGCTGAACAGCTTCATTTCCCATTTGAGCAGCAGTGAAGCCCTGCAGTGACACCAGCGAGGCGTCTGCCCCGTATCCTAGCAACAGCCTGCAGGTCTGAAGGTGGCCTGCCATCGCCGCACGGTGCAACGCCGTCTGACCCAGCGTGTCCACGGCGTTCACCTGCAAACACAAACATCTTTGTGTTACGATATCTTGAAAAGACCTTCAGTTAAATTGTTGCACCTTTAGACGATCTTAAAACTGTTCATCTCTTCTTCATCTCGGTAAATAAGTTTGGGGTGGAATGTATTTCATATTCTTTCCAGGTGAACCAATCTCCCCTCAGAGAGCCTCATCGACATTATGACTGCTTCAGGTGAGAATGACATTTCGTCAACCTGTAGTTATATGTTTAGAACTTTATAGCTTCCATATACGAGCTAAGGTCTTTGAAACACTGGTACACGTGTAATAAGGCCGTAGATTGAGGGTGATCGGACAAAGGTCTCTGTCAGATCGAAATGTTGCACAATATTGTTGGGATCTTTTAATACAGTGTGCAGATCTTTTGACTCTTGACAAGGCCATAGACCCAGAGCCAAGTCAGTTTGAATATCTCTCAAGCAACAAATATAAAATAAATAAACAAAGTTATGCCATTTTATAGTGCGATATTGACATATATTGGGACATACTGAAATCAGCGTATTTATTTATGTAGGAAAAAAGAGTCCAATAAAAGTTTTATTTACAGTGTAGCCTGTAACGGCCTAAACAACCAGAAACAGTATGAAAGAAACGTATTCGATAAGAAACCGTTTACAGTGAGTTTTGTTAGGGAGAGAGAAAAAGGAAAGATCTGAGACAACATTAACTACAGTCAGTCATGTGACTCCTGTACTCTTACCCAAATCTAGATGTGCACTATGTGTAATCTGTACACGAACACGCGTCAGTATCGAAAGCGATCGCAAAGTAAGAGCAAGAGGACAGTAATGAAACTGTGATGAGTCACCACTTTTAGAGATCAGACCTAAATGTCAGTTCTAAAAGTAAACACTCGCTCTTTAATTCTGAGTGTCTGACACACAAACACTGATGTTTGACGCTGATGAAACGTTTACTGCATCATTTCTATTTTTGTATTTTATACTGGTAGTTACTTTAGATTAGGGCTGCAACTAACGCTTCATTTCATTATTGATTAATCACAATAATTATTGATTATTGATTGATTATTGACCGATTAGTCAATTAATCCATAAAAATAAAAAAATATCTTTAAATGTCTTGTGAGTCCAAAACCCAAAGATGAAGATAAACCATATTTCAAAGTCTCAAAACAGCGTTTTCTGCCATTTTTGCATTACTCTAAGGATTTGGTTTTGAATTTGGCGATAATTTTTAGGTCGATCTACTAATCGATTAGTCAACTAGTCAGCTTTATCGAGATACGTTTTCACTTTGATGCTAGAATGGTATGTTTCTGTTTATGAGTGTCTGAAAAGCTACATTTACTTTGATTCAATGCTGTAAAACTGCATTGTGAACACTGTACATGGGGGGGGGGGGAGATTGCCCCAAACAACAATACAGACAAATGAAAAAACATTTGTGATATTAATTAATGTGTAGATAAGCCGAATGGATGAACGAACAGAGACGTAAATATAAAAAGCATACATGCATATATTTAAAAAGGATTAAGGTGTGATGACAGATGATAAAAGTTCATATAGAAAACACTGTGATTTACCTTGGCACCATGCTTCTGTAGCACCTCCATAATGTCATTATGAGCACGTTCTGCTGCCACATGAAGAGGAGTCATGAAACTACAGAGAGGAGAGAAAAGGTGAGAGTTCAACGTTGCTTTATTTGTGTAGTTTCACTGGTACTAAAAACGTGCTCATCCAGCCCCTGACTTTGTAGTACAAAATACCACCTACTGGTAGCGTCAGTCCAAAAGCCTTCAATCATCTCTACATGTTCAATCATTCTGTTGACAGCATGCAGTTTGCATATAAATATAATGATGATGATCTCACTGTGTTCATGAGCAGATGAAAACAGCACTCACTCTTTATTCTTCTCGTTTACATTGGCCCCTTTCCTCAACAGCAGCTCTGTCACCTGTTTCCTCTTGGGGTGCGGCGAGGCTACCGCGCAATGCTAAAACACACAGACGGAAACATCATCTATGCATCTGTGCAGCAGAATCTGTGAGTGTGTATGTGTGTGTGTGTGTGTTCATCTCACCAGCGCAGTCTCGTGTGTGTGCGGGTGTTTGAAGTTAATGATCTCCAGTGCCAGGGTCTTCTTAGCCTTGGCCATGTCAGCTTCGCGAGCAGCTTGGAGCAGCGAGTGGCCCTTAAACTCATCTGAACACACACAAAATGTCAACATGTTAGAAACGGAGAGAAACAGAGTTGGTTTCAGTGGGATTTTGAGTTTAGTTTGACAGGTTTCCCAACACAAAAGTATCTAAAAGCATCATAGAGGAGCATCTGGTGCTTTAATGAATGAAAAACTTGACCAAAACCAGATTTAGGTTCTCAACCGACCACAACTATTTATTATTAGCATACTAATATTTAGATTACTTCAAAGTTTTCACGAGCAAACTAATAACTTATGATGCAACAGCCTGCGTGCTGGAGATGGAGCGGAAACAAGTGATTACCCCCCCCCCCCTTATAGATTACTGCAAAGAATTTGCAATTACACGAGGAGCTCGACTGACGTCCCTCCTCACGTGCAGCTACTTTCATGTCAGTGTGAAAGCCAACTTTTGGTGCTTAATATAGGAAATATATTACGGTGAGGGTTTCACCTGATTCATCAGTATCTGCTGTTGTTGCATTAAGTGACAGACATTCCAAGATTTGACAAGCAATCAAATGTACACCAACTCTACGATGTCATACACAATATTTGGACATGTGCTTACTCCCGTTCTTTCTGAGAAGAAAGGAAATGGTTACCTAGCTTAGCATAAAGACTGGAAAGAGAGGGAAAGACTTAGTTTGTGGTTTTACCTCACAGTGACGATGAGCGTTTTTGCCAAAATGTATTCTTTTAAAATACAATACATTGTCTACTTACTCACAAAGCCAGTGGCCCTGAAATACTTTCAATTTTGTCTCAGCCATCTGGACAAACTACACATTTTTTTCTTTTTAAACATAACATTTGTAAGAAATACTACATACAAAAGTCTGGTGAATTTTAAGAACAAAGATCTTAATTTTTAGGTTTTTTTGTTTTGTTGTTGCAGCAAATGTCCAACATATTTTCAAAGACGCGCCGTCTTTATAAAATAATACAACTAACAGGAGGAATTGTCCTGCAGTTGTACATGAACTCAAGATGGCTTATGATTCATGTAGCATTTGATTTACGCTTTGATCTGCCTTATTACAAAGATAAAGCAACAAGTGCAGCAGCGGGAGAGCCGACTCACTAATTAACTTTCAAAGAGTTGCAGAGAGCCTTCTGGCAGAGACAAAGTCTTATCTTGTCTGCTTTGACTCTGCAGAAAAGTAATTCAATTATTGCGCAATTTCTGTTTAATTAAAATATCACACATCTGTAAAATGCTCGATTAAGAAAACACATGCATGAGGATGTACAGTTTTTATGGCTGCACAAACACGCACACACATTTTGTTCCTAACACAAAAACAAAACCAGTATTTTTAAAATGCAAATAGTGGAGAAGAGTAGATATAAGAAAATATATTGTGAAAGGTTATCTGCATACACATCTTGAGATGAATCAACTTGAAATCAAAATGGAACATGATGCATAGTTATTCAAGGACATTTGTATTCACATTGTACACTTCCTTTTAGAGTCAGCCCTACGAGTGTTACAGAGTTTAACCTAAAGGAGTTCCTGTCAGCTTGTGTAAGTCTTGCTGCCACAGAGGAAAATAATCTCTGACAAGTGTAAACAGGTGGAAAACATCTTCCGACATCTTTACTGCAGAAGTGAACTGAGCACCAAATCATCTGTTAAGCAGCTAAGAATGTCACAGAATGTCACTAAAAAACATCAGTACTCAGTCGAGTCCCTAACAAAGAGTTCAATCTCACTCAGTTGTCCCTCCCGGCTCCTGTACAGTTAAGACGGCAGCGAATATAACAAAAACAGGAATGTATTCATCATAATTTTAGTGAATCATAATCATCATGGGATGGAATTTATCTACAGATGCTCCGCTTCAAAATGAGACTGAACTTTTCTATGGATGTTAGTTTTGAAGCCACAACAAAGATCAAAATGTGGCCTGCAACAGACGAGGTAAGGCTTGTTTTTAGTTTAGCAGATTGCCGGAATTGCTTTTTGCTGCTGAAGCAGTTGTGGATTACTTACGGCTGCTACCGGCCGGTTAATAGGAGTGAGGAGTCAGCACTCAATGACGGTATAAAGCTACGGGCGGGCTGCAGCTAAGGAGTATCGTCAATATTCATTAATCTGCCGATTAGTCATTTGTTAATTGTTTGGTCTATTAGATGTCCAAAAATAGTAAAAACTGTTCTCCAAAACCCAAGGTTACATATGAAAGTGCTTTGCTTTGTCCAACCAACAGCCCAAACCCAAGGATAGTCAGTTTGTTATGACAAAATATTGCTGTAACAAGCACATCTTTGGCATTGATGATTTGAAAGAATAGCAAAAAAATATATAAAGCTTGTGTGTGTGTGGGCTAAAGTCCAAAAGCTGTTCCCTTTCCAGACAGTTTTTAAAAAGTATGTATTTGTCTGCACTTTCCTTCTGTGCTGTTTCATCCAGTACACATTCTTTTTAAAGAGCGGAATACGAGCACCAGCCGAGACTTAATTTTGTTCTGCTCAGCTATCCAAGCATGTGGAACTGTTCATGTCAGATGTTATCATCTGTCTCTCTTCAAATCCATAATTCCTTGTTTTCAACTCTTATCAAAAAAGACTCACATTTTCAACTGTCTGAATCAGTGTTACTCATTGCGCGGCTCGTGAGCCTCCTGCGGCTCGCCAAGCTTTAATTGGTGGCTCGCGTGGCAGTGGGCTAAATAAAGGTGTGATAGATATGATTATGGAGTCAATACAGATATTTCATAAAAACACAAAAAACAAGCAGGGGTATTACATATAACCCATTATAATCAACTGCTCCACACACGACTGGTGTAAATACACTCTCTTTTCCTAAAAACAATCTCTTCATTAATTCAGTACCGTGACACATTTAGCAGCGCTGTACACTGCAGCTGCACTTTATGTAAATGAAGCACCACACACACACTCACATGTCAGTCTTTCCTTCAGCTCGGGAGTGGGCGCCATGTCCACGGAGCTCTTGCTGTGGCAGTTGAGCAGGGTCGGGTCAGCCCCGTGGCTCAGCAGCAGAGAGCAGACCTCCACTCTGTTTTTAGACGCCGCTTCATGGAGTGGGGTAAACTGCCACAGATCCATGGCGTTCACACAGGCTCCATGCTGGAACAAAAATAAATGGTGGATGAATAAATGGGAGGGAAGCAACAGGGAGGAGAACAAGACAGACACCAAACAGTGGAACTTGATTCTATTGGGATTCAATTTCCATTTTCGTTATTAGCAAAAATATTATCGTACTTTATATTAATTAAGAGTAAGTACCACCACCGAGTTTACCTTTAGCAGCAGCTCAGTAACTTCATAGTGTCCATAGGAGCAGGCATTGTGTAGAGGCACCAGACCACTGGAAGAGCAAAACAAAAAGCATTCTTATCAACAATAGATATACATTTTAATATTCAAAACAGAGCTAAAAACCCTCATATATCACCCTTTATAGCATTATATCTTTCTTCAGTTCAATAACAAAAACAATACTAAGATGCTAGCATGCTAGCAGCTCTGTGCGGCTGTAGGAGCTTAACGCTAACACCAGCATGCTAACATGCTCGCCATGACAGTGCTAACATGTTGATGTTTAGCAGGTGTAATGTATAACATGTTCACTAGCTTAGCTTAGCGAGCTAGCATGCTAACATTTACTAATTAGCACTAAACATTGCCATCCTGAGAGCCCCATTACTAGCATGGCTAAATATTCAATAGTTTCACCAAATGAATTCCGAAGGATGGAATTCTAATTTAATGTTACCTTATTTTGCGGGGTGTATATATGTCAGCCTAAATCTTCTTTAGCTTAATTTATTTAAAATAATATCAATTGAGGCTCAACAGCTCAATTCAGTCTTAAATAGCAACTACAATCACCACCTCCAAAATCAAACTCAGTAGGTGCATGGCCTAGTTTTACCTCAAATGTATGATGGCAAGATAAAATTAACATTATAGGAATTGTCGCCATGTTTTTCCTGTCTGAAAATAAGAAGAGAGCCAATGACAGCCTGGCGTGTTTGTCCGATCACGTAGTGAGGTTTCTTGATGATGTCTCAGGGATGAAAAGCACTGTTGATCATATATTAACCAGCCTGCTTGCTACAACAACTACACCTGAAAGATTACACATATAGTTCTTCAAGAGGTCAAAATGTCTGTCTTTTTTTTAATTCTCTTTTTTTATTGTGCTTTAATGTATTGGTACGTACCCCTTGTCCTTGGCGTGGACATCTGCGCCGTGCTGTAGTAACAGCTGAACTATCCTCACCCTGTTGTATCCTGCTGCCAGGTGGAGTGGAGTGGACTGGAGAGACATAGAAAGAGATAAAAAGGGACAAGAGGACGAGGGGAGGAATAAAAGAGGAAGGAGAAGTAGGAGACACACAGTGGGAGGAAAAAAAGAGACACAAACATTAAGTAAATTCTACAGCATGACAGCCTATCATCATGATTTCCTAACAGTCCTGTGTACAAAGAGTGCAATAAAAGAGGTACACATTCTGGTTCTCGCTGAGCAGCAAGATGTACGACAAGACGTTTCACAGAGAAACGGTCTGTTCCACCACTGAATCAGTCTACAGTTATAAAGCCCGACTATATTTCCTCCATAAAAGTGATGAAGAGCTGCAGTTCGGAATGTTTTAAGACGGGACTGAGATGAGATGGTTTCAGCTCTCCATGCAGTGCTTCCTCTCTCAGTAAAGGCCATTCTTCTTCAAAGCCGGAGTGACACCCACACTGGTGCAGAAATGTTACGGCAGCGAGAATGTTCCCATTATTCAGTCAAACTGAACTCGTTACAGGAAAAGGTAATGGGAAACCTGCCTCTATGTCATGATATAAAAGACATTTTACAACACAACGAGAAGTACTACCGTGGAGATGAAATCGTGAATATGACTGAGATTAAAGCTTCGACATGCAGCTGGCAGATCTAACAGTTCTTAGACAGCACAACCTGAGCTAACTATAAATGTCCCTTTCACACATGACAATGCAATCTTTCAGAAATTCAGATATCTCTGGGTCATGCCCTGAGTCAGCCCATATTCCAGAATATCTGATCCAATTATTCACTAAAACCCTTCACAATGCTACTATAAGAAAAATGGTTTACGATTCCCAGGTGAGAGGGCAAGTTAATCGAAATTATTTTAAAGCATTTCCCCAATAAAGTCTAGTGGTATCTACTGTACCTATTATCATCTTGTCGATTATTTCTTACGTATCAAATAGTTTCACTGAAAACCGTTCACATCAAGGTATATGGATTATCCAGAGTAAGCAGGACTGTAAGTGCATTTTAAATATAATAAAGAAATGGTGGAAAGTTGGTTTATCGATAAAACAAAGAGCAAGAAGATGAAATGGAAACCAAATGCCGTCACATTTTCCTTGTTGTTTTCCACTATTTGAGGTTTGACTGGCCGTTTTTTTAAATAACATCATCTCGTATTGTCCTCTTCTTCAGCAACGGTTTGATGGCACCTGACAGGAGAATTATCTCCACCAACTGCTTATCTCGATGAACCAACTCCTGGGTATATTATTTGCATAATGGAAGTGGATAGAAATGCTCATTAGTTTGTATTTTATTTTGCTGATTTTCTGAAAACTTGGTTTGATGTGTACAACATTTGGATGGAAACTTGAGTACTGTTAAAAAAAGATATGTTGCAGTTTAATTATATAAAGATGTGAGGGAACTGGAAAGAGAGATGAGGAATCACATGCAAATAAGGTTCAAAACTAGAACTTCTTTTGTTTCTTTAAAAGTCTGAACATTTAGTTTGAATACGACTGCAAATTGAAGAGTCCACTACGAGCCATCCAAGCAGACAATGAGATCGAGAAGGAAGACAGACATTCATGGTGTGGTATATTTTTCTCAAAGAATAACTATCCTGTATGGAGATTATACAAATAGTAAGCCAATTATAGTGTAAGGAGGAAAAAGTCAGGATGACATTATGACAGGTTTATGTGTGGAAAGGGATTCAACCGTCCTCTCAAACACAATACTTGACGCATGTGGACACCACATTTACATTCCACCAAATTTCAATAATGTAATGACGAGATCCCGCATGGTCATGGCGTGGAAAAGTGGTAGATGTTACACCATCAATTATGTTCTATGTTCCCCCCATATGTGACTGCCCTCTGGCTTTTTAGATCTACTAAACTATACTCCACTTCCTTGTGTGACAAGATCTATCTCAACAGCTCTTCAACATCAGCTGAACCGGCCAGCCAACTGTCAATGAGGTAACAACCCTCAACTGTTTTCAGCACCTTTGCCCCCTGGGATCTGGTGTGAACCTTTTCTAAAAGTGCAACGTGTCCTCTACATCGTGCATAAGTTCATGTCATCTCAATACAAGTGATTCTTCTGACAACCACATTATGCTCTGAACGAAGAACGCCGTAAAGCCATGACCGTGGGGAAGTAAAAGGAAGGTGCTGAGAGCAGCTTTGATTCCCGTCCGCAGGATTCAGATGTTGGTGGCAGCGAGGGGGGGACGCGGCCCGGGTAACTTCTGGAGTCTGATATAATATTTTGCTATGAATAAAAGCTTAAGTTATGTTTGTGTTTGATCAAACACCTATTGTATTTTAATGTATTGTTAAGATGCAAAATGATATTACCATAATTAATAATTCTACTTATTTAAAGAGCATTACACTGACAAATAATAAAGCAGCACATACAACAATATATATTATCATTTTTTTATTAAAATTTCCAAAAGAAAAATTCCACTAGATACATCTTGCAGGCTAAATCAAACCTTATGGCGGGCCAACATCAGCCTGCGGGCCACACTTTGGGCAACCCTGGTGTAGAAAGAGAGAGCGCTGAAAGCAGGCTGCAAAACAGCTGTTTCTAATGCCGCAAACAGCTGTTTTTACATCTGGATTTAGTTATATCTTGTTACATATATAAGATGTGTTTACAGTCATTTAAACGCCACTCATTCATAGATTCAAATAAATGTAGTTCTACGTTCTTATGCAAGTGCTCTGATTACTAAATGCATTCTTTGATTTTGAAACAGTAGCCCTCTTTTGTTATTGTTGTCGTTTAGCCTCTTCTGAGACTATTGCATGGTTAAATCAATCCCCCACACAACTGTAACAGTAACTTCATCGTAGCACATGGCCTGGGTGACAAAACAAAGTGTTCTGTAACTGCACAATACTCAAGTAATATAGCTCTATGTCTGTTTCAATGCACATCTCCCCCATCCCCTCTGCGTGGTCTTGAAACAAACAAAAAAAACTGCCCTGAAACCACACGATGATGCTGCATTCAGAAATGCTACAGGACAGTTACCAGACCCGGGGTTCACAGACCACTGGAACACGTATTGGGGTTCGAGATATCTTTCTGTTATAAAGCCCATAACGAGGTCATTCACAGGTCACTTATAGAGAAATATTTCTCTTTTAAAAGTCAGACTACAACATTATTTCATAAGCCATGATGCAAAACCTTGGCAACATCAAAAATAAATAATAAATGTTTACAAAGCACTCATTTTCAAAGTGGAACTTCTCTAAGTTTTCTCAAACAAAATGAAGAAAATGATTAAGTCCTCACTGCAGGCTGGCTATTTTGTAAATTATGCAGAATGTTTTCAAAAGATTACACAGACACGAGATACTGGAAATCTCCTCAAAGAAGGAATATGTTTAACTTTGGATGGAAAATAACAATTAGTGGTTGCAACTTTTTTTATTTGACAAAAAAGATAGTTTAGCTATTCCGCCCATATCCTGTTTGGTGTTGCCCAGATGTCAGAGGACATCTTGAAAAATAGATCATCTTTGGTGTTCTCAGAGTTCAGCGGAGACGCAGTGAGGCAGAGCCGGGTGGACAGATGGTGCACTAGTATTTACAGAATGTGACAGCAGCATTTGGAAGGAGCAGGACATGGGACGCAGTTAGTCATCATTCTCACTTTAAATTCAGTGTCGTGCTGTGTGTCTGTGTACTTGTTTTTGCAAGTTGTGGATATAAATAAACAGAACAAAACACAGATATGTTAAGCAGTAATCAAATCCCCTTACATACATCAAACATCCCTATACCTAGCTACCAGTGCGTCAGCAGTATGTACTGTTGCATCACCATGATGTTGTTGCCAGGGTCATACTGGCAACAACCTCCTCCACCTCCTCAATCTGTCAACAGTGTGAGAGCGCGGCTACATGCATATATTTTTGTGAGAGAGAGAGAGAGAGAGAGAGAGAGAGAGAGAGAGAGAGAGAGAGAGAGAGAGAGAGAGAGAGAGAGAGAGAGAGAGATTGTATTATCCACACAGAAGCCTATTTGGATTCAAGTCATAAAAAAGCATCTCCAGCTGAAACTTTATTATGATCCTCTGACCTCAGCAGCCACAAGCCAATAATAATCAAAAAGCATCACCCATTTGTCATCTATCTGAGCCATTATATATCCAACATCATCCAACACTCCTCCACTGCAGCCTGCTCCTTTTCCTACTGCACTGAATTTATGAAGCAAAGACGTATTTTATTCTGTGTTTTTCTACTATTGGAAAGGTCACATAGTGACCCAAACATTTTCATTTTAAATGAATGCTCTTTAAAGAAAATGCAGCAGCAGTACAGTGGGCAGAAGTGAGGGTCTATAAATATTCCCGTGTTTACACGAGCATAAGATTTCTACTGATGCCAAAGCTGCGAGTTTAGAGTCTATGAAAATGACAAATGAATTAAACTACGTATTCAAGTTACTTTTGGCTTTAGCGTTTAGCTCTACATGCCATATACTGTTATTTTCAGTATGAGGTAGGTTACTCAGAAATACCATCATCGGAGTGATATTACACATATTCAAAAAAGAGCTTTATGCACTTTTAAAGCATTTGTGTTTTTAGCCATGCTCTATGGAGGACAATGTTGTTCCGTCGGTCGGTCAGTCGGACTGAATAATTAGAGCGAGTTATTATCTCCGCCAGGCGTAAGGCTGGGGAATCATGTGTTAGGCTATTTTTTGTCAAAACGTGCATAAACACATCATTGATGCCCAATTAAATACTACTACTTTACTACAATACAACATATTGTTTGTTTTTTTCAACTTTTATCATACTATCTTTATTTTCTGACTTATTTATTTGCAATTTTTCTAATGGCATGTTTTCTCATTTATTGCCGTTGATTGATTCTGTATTGTGAAATTCTTATCTTAATGTGTAAAGAGTTTGCAAAAATGGTATACAAATAAAGTTTTCTTCAAAGCTTTTCTTGCCGTCGTGTTCAGCATAACATTACGAATGAAGTGACAATCATATGCATGAGTGTTGATAGACAAATAGATCAGGACTACTCTTACACATATCAAAGGAAAACTGCACATACAGTTTGGCTGCTCCTTTGCTGCGCGGATAAAACGGAACCATATAGAGCAGGGGTGTGAAGCTCATTTTAGTTCAGGGGCCACATACAGCCCAATTTGATCTCAAGTGGGCCGGACCAGTAAAATCACAGCATAATAACCTATAAATAACCACAACTCCAAATGTTTCCCTTTGTTTTAGTGCAAAAGAAATACAAGTACATTCTGAAATTGTTCACATTTAATGAACTATCTTTTTACAAAACATTATGAACAACCTAAAATTCCTTAAGAAAAATAAGTGCAATTTCAACACTATTATGTCTCAGTTTATCATTTACACATGTGCATTACAACTTACAGATCAGTGTGTCTACAAAGGCAGAAAACATTTAGTGGAAACCTTTGAAATAGCAGTTAATGTCTTCTCTGTAATGAAAGTCCTCCCGCGGGCCGGATTGGACCCTCTGGCGGGCCGCGGGCCGCATGTTTGACACTCCTGATATAGAGAGTCGTGGGAGCGCTGTCGTCACGCATACCCAATGCTGACGCAACGTTTGTGGTCTAGTGGATTGTATTCATTCAATCAAACTTCACAGCAGTGGTCGTTGCAGACACACCTGGCGGAGATCTGCACTCGACTGAGTGCACTTTTGGAGTTAGTTCATGTGTGGTGCCTGTGTCCTTCAACTGTTGGTGTTTCTATCCATAAACTGCTTTGATGCTTGATGAAATTTGTTGCCTCAAAGTGAAAAACCTAGTAGACGATATTTAAAAGAGGCAATCGGCAATCACAGTGGCAGACAGAGTGAACAATAGCAATAAAAAAACCATTCGGTTGTGTTTTAATCACCTAAAAGCCTTTCTGTGGAGGGGAGTCAAGAGGAGAAGAGGAAGGAGGGATATATGGGAGGAAAATTAAGGAAGCGAGGAGAGATGCGGAGGGCATGATAAAGCCAAGATGGAAAATACTGATCTTTCTTTCTGACCTCTCTTGGTAGCATTTGTCTTTTTAATGCATTTATCCCTTCCCCCTCCGTTGACACACGATCCATCTGAAAGCTGCAAAGTCTCCTCAAATCACAACATTTATAAGATTTTGCTTATTTGGCCATCTAACAACAAACATAATCGTGACAAAAACGGCATGAAAAATAACAAATTTAACAAAATATTCTAAAAAACATAAAGTGTGTGATGATGGTTTTTTTTCTTTAACCTCTCTCTCTCACAAAACAGAGCGTGGCAGAATCCTAATGATGGGTAATGATGATGCTTCCCTTAAAATTCAACAAGGGCCTGCCTCTCTCTCTCTCTCTCTCTCTCTCTCTCTCTCTCTCTCTCTCTCTCTCTCTCTCTCTCTCTCTCTCTCTCTCTCTCTCTCTCTCTCTCTCTCTCTCTCTCTCTCTCTCTCTCTCTCTCTCTCTCTCTCTCTGATCCTGTCAAGCTGTTGCCATGACAACGGTGACTGCTAGCTGTCAGCAGTTGCCATAGCAATGAGACATGATCTATCTGGGAGTGTGAACGACCACATTTGGTTTAGTGTCGTTTGCATGAGTGTGTGAGTGTGTATATGTGTGTGTGTGTGTGTGTGTGTGTGTGTGTGTGTGTGTGTGTGTGTGTGTGTGTGTGTGTGTGTGTGTGTGTGTGTGTGTGAAGCTCTGATGTTATTCCTGAACTTTGCCCTGCAGGACCAAACATATAAAACATATATATATATATATATATATATATATATATATATTATATATATATATATATATATATATATATATCATATGTGACTTTGCACATTTATTTTTGCTTAAGACTTTATTAAAACAAGAAAATATTCTGCCAGTCGGGTGAGAACATTAAAGTTAAATCCAAGATCAGTTTCCTCTGCGTCTCTTTAAATGGGTCACATATTGCTGCACATGTATCCAGGAAATAGATTCAAGAACATTCTTTAAACAGAAGAAGAACCATGAAGGAAAGTGTGTGAAGTAAAAAGCTGTCTGCACCTGAAGTGAAACTGAATACGTATGTCGCATCGGTGTGGAAACTAGAGGTGCTGCGATGTGATATGCAGCCTCGGTTTGAAGTTCAATCAGCAAATTAATCTGTCTGTGTCATATTACACATCATCTTTCACTAAATGCACTTTGGGGTAATAAACATTTTCTGCTGTAAAGACAAAATGTGACATGTGTGGAGATTCTCTACAATTGATGAGCAGGAAGACAGATATATGGGGTGATGCTGTCTTGGCTTAGCGATACACACAAATCTGCATTAAAACATATTTTTAATTTGTCAGAACTAAACTAAAACAATCCACTGGATTGTTGCTGAAGGCTGAATTTCATATTTCATTCTGTGCTCAGATTTAGTACCTGGATAAATCTAGAGTCATTCTGTACACCGATGCTCATATACCTCAAGACAAATTGAAAACTAGACATTTCTCCACCACCAGTCATATTGATTTATTACATTTACATAAGCTTTTACTCAATGACATAGAAACATTTATTTCGGTCGGTTAACAAAAAAACTCTTATTTTAAAACAAATAGTGGAACATCCCTTTAACATGTGCTCGACTCTTTGAGCTGCCTTAGTACTCCGGTCAGGGCTGCACATCAGCAGGTGGACACGCCAACAAGATGAGTCGTGTCAGATGACTGGATCAATAAACATATTAACAAATCTGTGTGCTACTCCTGCCACACACACACACACACACACAGACACACACACACACACACACACACACACACACAATGAGGCGCTGACAGCTCAGCCCAGCCAACAGCTTGGAAGATAAATAACCTACAGCTAGTCTTCTCATCTTATGCTCACACACACACACACAACAAACAAACACACACACACACTATCTCAGCCATCACCTGTCTATGCGCTCAGCCTCTAAGCTATAAACACCGACTTCTCCGAGGAGCAGAGGGCTCCACGGAAAGTTTAAAGCCCAGCAGCTCAGAAAGTAACTTCAGGAAAAAATACCTCCACAAAAGCAACGGAAAGCGTCTTTCTTACTTTCCATCTCAGACGGACATGCCAGTTATTATTTTTGTTTTAGCTGTCGGGTGTCATTCAGTTAAAAACTTAAGCATCACTTATATATTCCTAAAGTTGGAAAGCAAAGTTCCATGTTATTATACCCTGCAGGACATTAAACTTAGTGAGAAAATGATGTCTAAAAAGATAATCATTTATTAAATCACAATTGTTAATCACAAGTAAAACGTCTTTAAAGTTGTAAGTGTTTTTATAATAAATTGTATTGATTGTAATTGTGCACTTAATTAATGTTTTTTGTTTTGTTTGGGAAACAAACATTTTGACAGCCAATTCTTCCAGACGGACTACCTTTGTACCAACAAGCTGCAGACAACATCATGTCACGGGCTTGCATGAAAACAAGAGGTTAAACTTCTCCTCGCCCTATTTGTCACCTGTCACCCGAACAGTTAACAAATGCCTCTGGATATTTCTGTTCTTTGTTTCGAAGGAGCAGAAGTCTTATATCTCTCTTAGACGGGCCATCAGGTTACATTTATGCACACACTGACAGCGCTGTGAAAAGTCATTCATCATTCCTACGACCTTATGTTGTGTTTGCTTGGATTTTGTAAACACGCGCGGGCTTCCGCCAAGACAAGAACCACGACGTCAGCAACAAAATGACAAGAACCTTGTTTGATTGTAAAGCTCAGGAAACATCCAACCGTACATATGTCAGCATAGAGTGCTCGCGTCCTCACAACAGTGCTGTCATGTAAACAATGGAAACTGACTAAATGTAGCAAAGGTTTATCAGATAGGTCAGTATAGCTGAATACATACATAAATACTACTAACTGGGGTGAAAAAAGAAGCATAAAGCTAGATATTTTTCTATTAACTAAATTGATTAAAACTTAATCTACTTAACTCTTCTAATGATCTCTCACTAGCTTCAAATGGCATAAAATATTGCAGGGCTTCTAGTCTTTTCTCAAAGTAAATGATCCACTATGCTCTATTCCTGAAAATTTCACTTTTTGAGATGTTTTTCCCAAAATAAAGGATCATAAACATCATCAGTCGGTGCGGCGCTCTCAGCAGGATGAGCTCCCCATGATCAACATTTAAACAAGACTTCAATGGAAGTCTTTTCTCTTCCCTTTCCTCTCTCTCTGAATCTCAATCTTGGTCTTGCTCTTCAGTTGTCTTTGATGTCGGTGCCAGCTAGGATGCGAGTGGGTGCGATGATTCTCACTGGTAAGATATAGATCCAAAATTCACAATAACGCACAAACAAAAAGCAAACACACATTCGAAACAGACGGAGCTCAGCAGAGTCCCAAACGTGAAATATATTCCCTGAGGTTTGAATAGAGGCAGCTTGAGAACGCTCTCCACTCAGCTGTGTTAATAATAACCCACTCTGATGGGCCCTCAATCATCAGAGTTTGCACACACATATGACTGTATGACTGCTGATGCTTATTCTATAGAGCTGTGCAATCAGAACAAAAAGCTCTTACTAGAATTAGAGCTGTGGCTGAACAAAAGTACACTACATGGTCAGAAGTATGTGGACAACCCAACACTACACCCAATTGTGATTGTCAAACATTTTGTTCCAGAAACATGGGCATTATAATGCTGCCATAACAGCTGCCACTCTCCTGAACGCACCACGCTGGGAAAACCACCTTTCACATTGAGAGTTCCCTTAAATGGACCTAAGAGTCCACTACAGTATGTGGTCAGGGGTGTCCACATACTTTTGGACGTATAGTATATCGCTCCATCTTGCTTGCTCACCCTCTCTTCTCATGAATGCCTGTGTGTGTGTGTGTGTGTGTGTGTGTGTGTGTGTGTGTGTGTGTGTGTGTGTGTGTGTGTGTGTGTGTGTGTGTAAGCAGAGCTTTTTAATTTGACCAAGAGGCATTATGCAATCAACATTTATGCTCCAGATATGTGTGTTTGTTTGTGAGTGTGTGGTTGAATAGGAAAGGAAGAGAGCCTGTGCCTCTTCTAATTAAAATGGAACAGAGAAGAAGGGGGAGGGGGGAGAGAGAGAGACAGAGAGAGAGACAGAGAGAGAGACCGAGAGAGAGGGAGAGAGAGAGACGAAGAGAGAGGGAGACCGAGAGAGAGAGGGGGAGAGAGAGAGAGAGTAGAGAGAGAGAGAGGTAGAGAGAGAGAGAGGTAGGTAGAGAGAGAGAGAGAGATGACAGAGCAGATAGACAGAGAGATGGTAGAGAGAGATAGATAGAGACAGAGAGCTAGATATATACAGAGATCTATACTCCAGAGAGCTCGATATTTTGTTTATCTCTCTCTCTCTCTCTTCTCTCTCTCTCCCTCTCCCCTCGATATCTCGTCTCTCTCTCCTCCCCCCTCTCCCCCCTCCTACTCCGACCTAATCGCGATAGCAGACAAACACCGCTAGAGTAGAGAGACCACCCTAAGAATAAGAGATATAGATAGAGAGATAGAAAGAAGAGTCGATATAGAATATAATAAGTCCGATATGTGAGAGTCCTAGAGCTCATCTTCTTTTCGTTGCTTCTGATCTCCGCCGATATGCCCCTCTAGCCTCGCTCTGCTCTCTTGATGAGAGAGAGAGGGAGAGAGGCCTTTGTTGAATTTTAAGGGAAGCATCATCATTACCCATCATTAGGATTCTTCCACGCTCTGTTTTGTCCATGATTATCATTAGTGTCCTCTGAAACAATTGTGTTTGTGCGTCGTCTGAGTGACGCTCAACGGTGTCATATTTTGCATGTTTGCACAAATGTAATCTGGAGAAAAAAAACTGTCACGCTATTATCTCTCTCACTCTCAATAAATTCTTATTACCTCCGCCAAGGAGGTTATGTTTTCAGTTTGTTTGTCTGCATGTCCGAGGGATTACAGAAAAACTGCTGGCCTGATCTTCATGAAACTTGGTGGAAAGGTGTAGCAGTGGCCAAGAGAGAACTCATTACATTTTGGAGCGGATCCAGGGCTGGATCAGCTGTTTATACTGTATAGGCATTTGGCCTTGGTGCAGGTCTGTCCTCCTAGTTAAGTTATATAATAGTTATTATATTTTAATCTAGTTGTCTGCTACTTATTACTCATTGTCATCAAAGGACCATGTCTTTGTTTTTGTTACAAGAAATTGTCTAGATTGCCTTTTACCATTTTAACTGCTGTAATAGCAATTTAAATGTCTACTGTTTTAATTATATAAGTTTCCTATGTTAAACAAGCCAACTGCCATTTGATGCTAACATAGGAGTGCCGGTCAAATCAAACCAGGGCCAACTGCCATTTCATGTTAATACAAGACAGACGCATCCTGATTAGACTGATTAACTAACAAAAGACAGGACACAGCCAAATGTTTCAAACTGTTTAACTAACAAAAGACAGGACACACCCAAATCCTGATCAAACTGTTTAACATACTGAGACATAACTATTACCTTACAAGCATCAAAGTGCAGTTTGGCCCGGCCCCCCTGTGTTTTTTCATCACCTCGTCTCCAAACCAAATTGTATAAAATGCCTATGTGTCTTCTTCCAACCTGTGCCCTTCCATAGACTACGCTGTATTCTGTGAAACTGGTGCCATTTGTGGCCACAAATAAATGCACAAAGACAACTCTGTCTCTATCACCATTTATTTGATTTTATATACATCTCTCCAGAGTAAAGCAGGAAAACTTCCACAACAACGCCACACTATAAAATATACAAAATTACATCATAACTATGAACCAAAAGTTATCATAATAAAACATGATTTGTACAAGAACCCCACCTTAATAAAAAAGGAAAAGTAAGTCTAAATAAAATATTAACTAGAATTGCCGACCTTGCAGTTGTCGGCCTCAAGTTGCAGTTTACACCCATGCCTGTCCAAGATTCCATCACTTCATCAGTTTATCCTTTTAGACATGTGTGTGAAAGTTTCATAATTAGCACATCAATTCTTGACTCATGGACAAAAATGTGTTTTGTGAGGTCCCAGTCACATAGACCTTTGAATTAATCAGTTCATCATTGAGTCCAAGTGGAAGTTTGTGCAAAAGTTTAAAGAAATTCCCCAAAGGTCGTGAGAACGGGGCTGACGGACATACATACAGACGGACGAAAACACAAAGCCACCGGCGCGGAGGCATAATAAAGTTGTACACTCATACTTGCCAGCAGGCTAATTTGTATTAGTAGATTTGTTCAAAGGAACACAAATTACAAGCGGAAAAGTTTTTGTTTTCCCTCAGTTTCACTTATATCTAATGCCATTACCCAGAATTCACCCAATAGTTTCTGTTAGCAGTGGGAATGTAAATCCCCATCATCATTAAATTACCCTAAGCAAATAACGAGGATAAAACTGCACAGGCATGAAAAATATATTCCATCTACTGTGCATGACTGCTTTTAGTCTGAGCAAATAAAGAGCATTATAATATTCATCTACTTATGAACCATTACATTTCAACGATCTCTTGTGTTTCTTGTGTGTTCCCTGCATCTCCAAAGAATTTCAAATGACATGTTGTTTCCCTCAGGGTATCACATCCCCAGCAGGCCACCTGCACAGAACACATCCAGAGGATGTTCTCTCACGTTTACTGGTATGGCGTTGATATGACAGATACAAGCTGCAGCTGAGCATCATCAACAACACTGAAGTGCCCGTAATTATAGGAAAGAGCCTCCTCAAAGCTGTTAGAGCATTTATATGAAAGTTAACAAGAGTACAGAGTAAAAGCCTCACTTTGGCTCCCTGCTTGTCCCACTAGTTGTCATAGTAACCAATAAAATACAGCGGGCTCTGCTTTAGCGACCAATAAATTACAGCAATCTCTGTTTTCTGGGACTTGTCTCTGACCAATCAAATCTTTTTCAGATAAAACCATTTCTTCATGATAGCTGCAAACCCACGGCTTTAAGTGCCAATCCATAGGTGGAGCAAGTCATCCCAAAATACGGCAGTAGAGATAATACGCCCCCAAGGGACACTCTCGGCTCGGTCATGTTGGAAAACAGGGATATGGAGAGTTACAGGGAGTGCTTCAACTAAAAAATACAAAACTAGAAAGCAGTCCATTTTTTCTTCCACTTCTTCATCCCAGGGACTAATTAGTCACAAGCCAGATGTGCTGCCGTGAACCGGCAGAGCTCAACCTGAGGCACAGGACTCTCTGAGGACGCATGAGCGGATGCTGTGGTCACAAAATTATTTCCATTAAGCGAACAACAGGAAGTAATACGGCTCTTTTCTCTGTTGGACAATGTGCTTTTGTTGCTACCTGGTGTTTCTTTTTGGCATGTCCAGCATTTTTTTCCGAGCCCTAAAGTCTCACTACACTCTGCAATCGAACAACGGTAGAATTAATAACCAACATTAGCTGACTGAGAAACTCTGTCAAGCAAGCGAAACATACAGCTAATTACAAATAGTTTACACACTCTACATACAGTATTACACAGAGGTGACAAGCACATGACATTCAGAGAAACTGGAAACTCTGCTCTTTCTTTTATTTTTTTATTATTGGACCGAAAGCCTCAAATAGTGATACGACACAGCATAACGCCAGTAGGGATTGGTAGCAGAACCCAGTATTAAACTGGCTCAGAGGCTTAATTACTGAAGATCGTAGTATTGATAAGCTCAGACGTTGCCAGTTCTTACTTTTTCTAACGTTTTGGTGTAATTTATTATCTCGCTGCAGCCTCTCCTCTGCTCTCTACGCTGGTTTCTGTAAGTGTGATAAAACCTGCGTAAGTAAAAGGCCAATACTTGTGAACATGTAGAAAAGCGATATGTCAATCTGCACTGTTGGCAGTCTCTCAACCACTGCCGCTTTGTTTCTATAAGCACACTAGCTAGTTAATAGTAAATTGTGACAAACAAGCTCAAAGAAAAGCCACCTGTATACAGTCTAACTGTTTAGCTTAGTTTGCAACATTTATTAGAATTCAGCCAATTCTTGTAAACTTAGCTACTTTAGATTTGTTTCCAGTCAGACAATATTGAGTGACTTTGCGATTATAAACTTTACAGTTGCTGCTAAATTTAAAGAACCGATAAGAGGGTCGATGAAAAGAACTCAAACGAAAAGGAGTATCGATAAAATCCTAACGATTCCCATCCCTCAGAGTCTTTGTGCCTCTTATAAAAATGGATTCATCATGTTCTAGATGATGCTCAACATGAAGTTGTGCGAGTGCTTTCTTATCTTCATTATGCGTGTTGGACGTTCAGGTTCACCCGAACCAATATAAATCACTTTATGCTGACAAAGAAAATATGTAAAACATGTCTTTGTTTAACCTTCACCAAACTTCTAACCGAAGATAAAATAGGCAAAGTGAAGACACAGGGGGTAGAGTTTTCCTGTACTTCTTGCAAAATAAAAGCCAGGCTCAATTATCTGTGCTTGGGAAGCTACGAAGCAGCTGCAGCTCCTCTCACTCTTCAAATAATTCATCTGAAGAAACCGTTACATGTGAACCACAATATGCAAATCAAGTTTACTAAATAAGAGCATCTGAATCTTTTATATTTTCCTTAATCAACTGAAAAAGCAGAACAAGCGACACTTGAAATTGACTATTAGCGGTCATCGTTTTATTTGCATCAGCGACATGCATTGCACAGCATGAGTACTTATTCATTCACTGAAGGGTTTGTGTTGCCATTTCAACAACAACAAAAGGCTGCTAATGCCTTGGATGGAGAATGGAGAGCGCTCGGATTATTTGACACACCAAACTGCCAACAACAGCATTTGTTTCACTTTCCTAGTCGAAAAACCCAGAAAAACTACATTTTAAGCACCAGTTGTTTTTGGCACCCTGATGACTTTCCCCGGGTACAGTCGTACAGAAAAAAGCCAGTGATGAGGTTATTGCTGTGCGTGTTTTTGCACATGCACACTTTTCCTCTTACCTTGCGGCCGTCGCTTGCGTGGCAGTTGACGTTGAGCGGAGTGAGCAAGGCCATTAGCTTCTCCTCGTTTCCACTCCTGCAAATGTACACACACACAAACGCACGCATTAGATGGAAAATATCCAACACCAGAGAGGATTAGCACTGTTCCTCCGCAGGAGTGTGGGGGGGAAAATGAGGAAGAATGAGATAAGAAAAAGAAGAAACAGACCGACATAAAAGAATGTTAGAGGGATGGATCGAAGGCTATGTGTGCGTGTTTTCTTGTAAACCTGACTGCAGTAAACAAATCTGTTAGAGAAGACCATTTAGCCTAGCTGCAGTGGAGTTGTGTTTATGTTTGTTTCCTGGTTCCTAGGCTCACTGCCCTGGCAATGTGCTGACCACCAGGAAAGTGTTGCCAAGGCAGCGGCCAGTCCAACCATCATCCCCTGTGACAGCTGTAAAGGAAGAAGCTGTCAGATGGAAAGAAAAGGATTATTCTTCCATTCTCCTATGTTCCCCTCCACTCCCTCTCCTTTTATTTTTGGTTGGGCCTCTCTTTCCTTCTCTTTGTTTCTATATCTTTCACTCTCTGACCAAAGCAGACATTCACATCCTCCCCATCTCTCTTCTCACACTTTCTTGATGAGAATTATTTTGATGCCACTGTCATGTCTGTGGAATAAATATGAACCCTCACACATCAGCAGGTTGCTACCTTAAGTCAGAGCTAGGCTAGCTGCTTCCCTTTGTTTACAGCCTGTATGCTAAGCTAAGCTAACCGTATGCAGACCCAAGCTACGTGCATATTTAGAGGTGACAGATGTGACAGTGTTTTCAATATTTTCATCTAATGCTCGGAAAGAAAGCAAATAAGCTTATTTCCCAAAACCTCAACCTGTTGTTTTGATGCACCAGAACAGTCGTATATCAAAGCTTGAGTCCGTCTAAAGCAGGGGTGTCAAACTCATTTTAATTCAGGGGCCACATGCAGCACAATTTGATCTCAAGTGGGCCGGACCAGAAACATCACAGCATAATAACCTGTAAATAACCACAACTCCAAATGTTTCCCTTTGTTTTAGTGCAAAAAAATAAAAGTACATTCTGAAAATGTTCAAATTTGATCTTTTTACAAGAATGAAATGTGCAATTTCAACAATATCGTGCCTCAGTTTATCATTTACACATGTGCATTTACAGATCACAGTGTGTCTACAAAGGCACAAAACATTTCGTCACAGGTATTTGGAACAGTTTTTTTCTTTATGATCAAAACAAATCATTTTTACACTTTGCAAAGTCATCCCACGGGCCGGATTGGACCCTCTGGCGGGCCGGTTTTGGACCCCGGGCCGCATGTTTGACACCCCTGGTCTAAAGCATTTCAAATGCGCAATCAGTAGCATTTTCTTTTTGTGATTTTTTCTTTTTATGTTTGATCTCACACAAATGATCTACAGTGGCCCACAAGGGACAGTGCTCGCAACCATGCCTGAATATTCATGAAGAAATGTCCACGTAAAGAAATGAAAATGCATTTCTGAGAATCTCTGTAAGTGTAACTGAATCTTTCTGCTTCTTACATCTACACTTTCATCACAAAGTCTTCCAAATCACTTGCGCTGCATGTTAATGTTACGATACCAAAGAATAACAACAGCCTTCTGGGTACATTTACTCAAAGTCGGAGTAATATGAGTTATCCAAGTACTGTACAATTTTGAGGTACAAGTACTTTCCAGTACCTTTACACAAGGGGGGCGGGATGAAAAAACAACATGAAAATGTAGCCGGCAGCGATGTCAATTTGCGGCAATAACACTTTACTTTTAGTGAAATGCTCTGCGTGAATTTGAGATCTCTCAGTTACGTTACAGTTACGCAGTGTATAGGGCTTTTATTGTGAAAGGTAAGAACAAAAGGAGTGGATATAGTATGCGCTGCCTTTGTCAAGGTAGAAAGAAGTTATAAAGTTTGCCTTCTTGGTTTGGACTACGGAGCCTCTGTGTTAGTTTTTTCATAATCCTCATAAGTATAAGCGCAACTCATGACCGTCAGCTATTGGTTGGCGGTGAGTGAGCTCAGAAAAATCGAACACTTTCCGGGGAAAAAATACTTTGCTTTTTTGCCACGTAATATTCACGTTCTGTGTTAAAGTATTCATATTCAAAAACATATAAACAAACAAAAACAAATAATATATTGAACAAATGCCCCCGTGGTGGAAAGGCCTTTAGTCTTATTAGTCTGATTGCAAAGCTTAAAGCAGTTGAAACAGCTAATAGTTGAGAAGAGAAGACAAACAGCAAAGACCTGTCTTGCCTGCTTGTTGTCGGCTGACTGGCGGCCTTAAAGGGACAGACCTGGTTTACAGAAATACTTCTGTAGTACATTTGCTGTCATTAAAATTAATGATTATGCTTTTCTCAGTCAATGCATCGAGCCACTCCATTACTCTCAGACTATGTGGAACCATCTTACCAGCTGTACTTGTGTTCTTTCTCTACCGCTGTCTGTGCAAGGATGCTGTCTCTAAATTCAAAGGGTGAAAAAATACAGCAGAAAAACAACAACATCCCATAAGCCATGTGTGGGAGTTATATGACCAAACACAATACTAAAAAAAAGGTTTCAAAAAAGTTCTGTAAATTGACAGAGCCAGTCAGAGTCTCAGCTGTGACAGAGGCACACTGAGTTCACAGTTCAGAATACAGCCTGCTGAACCCCTTAATACACTGGGGTACTGCTGTGCTAAGCCAGCTGCTTCCCTGTGTGTGTGTGTGTGTGTGTGTGTGTGTGTGTGTGTGTGTGTGTGTGTGTGTGTGTGTGTGTGTGTGTGTGTGTGTGTGTGTGTGTGTGATAGACAGAGAGGCTGTTGAGGCATTGAGCGCTCAGCCACCCACACACAATCCCAAACGAAAGCTATGCCATTTCCATAAACACACAGACACAGACACACACACACGTTGCCCACATGTACTGCCTGCAACAATAACATGCCTCAAAAATGCACAAGTGTCCCTGGCCCACACGTTCTCTAGATCTTAAAAACCTGTCTCGTGTAGGAGCTGTGTGTGTGTGTGTGTGTGTGTGTGTGTATGTGTGTGTGTGTGTGTGTGTGTGTGTGTGTGTGTGTGTGTGTGATGGAGAGAGAAAAAAGAACAAGTGATAAACAGTTTAAAGCACTGAGAGGGAGCGGCTAAATGACTGAATGATGGGGAAAGATGGAGAAAATGATGGAATTCAAACAAGAAAAGGAGAAGAGAAGAGAAATGAGGAAAGGAAAGGAAAGGAAAGAAGCAAGGAAGGAGAAAAACAGACAGGAAACAAGAAAGAAGAGGAGGAATCAAGAAGCGGAAACAAGAGGAAAAAACAGGAAATAAAGAACAAGAGAGGAGCTGAGAGGGAGCAAAAAAAACAAGAGAGGAGGAGGAGAAAACATAAGTGGATCAAAGAGGAGAAGAAGGGGAGGTAGCAAAGAAGAGGGAAGAAGGGAAATAGGAATAAAAGAAAAAACAAGGAATGATCAAAATAAGAAGAGGAAATGAGAAGAAACGGTGAAAGCGGAAGAGAGGAAAGGGACAAGGAGATAAGTGAAGAAAGGAAGCAAGACGTGGAGGAGAACGGAAAGGAAACAGAGAAAAGGGGACAAGGAGATAAGTGAAGAAAGGAAACAAGACGTGGAGGAGAAGGGAAAGGAAACAGAGGAGAAGAGAAGAAAGTAAGCATGGAAACAAGAGATGAGAGGGAGCCAAAGAACTGAGCAGGTGAACGAGGAAGAGGAAAAACATGAAAGGGTGTCACAAAGCAGGAAAAAGCATAACAAGGCACCGAAACAGGAGAGAGAGAAAAACGAAAACAAAGAGCATGCAGAGTCTGGTACTCACCTCGCAGCCTCCAGCAGCTCATCCTTCTTGTATTCACCTAGATGGTGACAGAAGATCATAGTGTCAGACAACTGGCCACCGACACACACGGACACACATGATCAGCCACGCACACAGACATGTACAGACACACACACAGAAGAAGGGAAGGATTTATCCATTGAAGGAAGACACCCTCGCTCTTTTTACCCCCCTCCCCTCTTTCTCTATACCAATCTCGCTCAGTGCGCACCCCTCTGGCTCCGGTTGCCTTGGCGATGTGTAGCCGGCAGCGACCACAGCACGTTCATTGTTTGCGCGACGAGCGGCGGACTGACACGCGCTCTGCCTCTATCACTCCATGTGTCCGTCCATCCCTCCTGCCGCATTTGATTCCCGTCTCTCTGCCGCCGCTCATACTGCTAACCATCTTCCCTTGTTCGCCATCATCTCAGTCCCCGTCTCTCTCCCTGCTTTTTTTCCCCTGTGGGCTCAGGAGGTGCAGTTACCATAAAAAAAAAAACACAACAGAAATAAACAAACCCCTCCCCCTACCTCCCTCGCCCCCTCTCTCTCCCTCTCTTAGCCCTGCCCCCCTGCTACTACAGTCACAACACAAACACCTTCCCATATGTGTCTCTTCTGCCTGGGAAACAGAGATGGGTCGGGGAGACAGGAGCTCCTCGCAGACATGGAATATGCAACATCGCTGGATTTAACTGTTTATGTAATGGCTTTTTGGCATTCAGACATAGGTCTTCATTAAGGGATGCACCATTTGTGCGTTATAAGGGCTATTGATTAAAAGAAAACTCAGGTTATACAACTTACAATTATACCTTTCCTTTTATAAAAAGTATTTATTTTTAATTAATTTATAATTAATTAGTTTTTTATGGATTTTTAATATTTGTTTTGCTATCTCCCTTTTATTTCATTTGTATTTAAATTATGTCTTTTTTGTTGTTATTTTCGCTATTATCATTAATATTATTTGTATTGCAATTATTATTATCATTTATTTTTACCTAATATTTATTATCAGTAGTACTATCTTTTCTATCTCTTCACTAGAGGTACATTTACCTTCCATGAAATAAGCATCGAAACTTAAAAACTGAACAGCTGATCCACGTATGCCCTGAAATCAACAAAACTGTGGTGAGAAAAAGATTGCCAAATGTGGATTCTAAAATAAAATGTAATATGAATTGTAGAACACTCCTGATCAGTCTGCTGTAATAATCCACTCGTAATTTCGTAAATATGTTTTGCATTTAGAACAGAAATATAATTAAAACAGCTTGAGATGTGAAAGATCTGCTCACTCCAGTGTAGTGTCTGTGTCATCACTCCCATGAAGCTGTGTGCTCAGGCAGATGTAAAGAAATATATATAAAAGAAAAAGTCAACATTGAAGCAGCAGAGGCGGAAGTGACTCCTGACTTTTCATCCCTAGCGTTGGTCAAGCTCCAAAAACACTTCCCATAATGCTATAGCTGAACTTTATTAGCAGTGATATTCTTCAATAAAAAGTAGTCCTCACAACAAAATATGGACAGATTTGGTCAGCGGATCAGTTTTAACGAGAGTAAAGCAGCCACAGTGAGATGTTGGATGTGGAGCTGCAGGCGAGAGGCTCTTACTGCTGTTTGCATGAACCAGTGACCCCCCCCCCAACACGTCATCAAGGTAAAAAATATTTTTACAGAAAGCTGCAAACTAGTAAGATTGGCTTTGCAACTTTTACTGAAAAGTGCCACAAGGGCTTATTCACACATGAAAACCAATATGTAAAATAGGCAGCACATTTACCCGACGCAGTTCATCCCTGAGAGGGACCAGACAGAAAGGGAGAGGTATAACACTGAAATAGGATATGGAAAAAAAAAAGAAATTCAAAGGAAGATGGAGAGGTAAATGTGATACTGATAAATGGAAAAGGGGATGAGGAGGATGGGCTGAGTGTACACGGCGCAGGCGGAGGGGTAGGGTGGGGTAAGGAGCGAAGAAGAAAGGTTACTGAGAAGGGAAAAGGGGGAGGAGGGAGGAACAAAGGAATTGTAGATGAAAGAGTGGAAGGATGATTAGGGATCTGGAAACTGACATGCATGGATTTGACACAGTATAATTGGTGTTAGGGAGGCTAAGGCGGAACAGTCAGCGGAAGACGAAAGGGTGAGACGGGGAGGGGGAGAGAGAAAATATGAATACAAAGAGAGAACAGAGAGACGTACGGAGAGACCAATGAAGACGCTAAATTAGATTCTGTAGTTTTGAAGTGCTGGAGAATCTTTTTCTACTGCACACCTGACAGTCGCGGTGCTTACAGATAGATTATATTATCATAATCGTTATTATAATCACGATTAAAAGGGCATTAAAACAATATTATTTATATTTTATAACGTTGTACTACGTTTAACAACATTCACACACATTTTGTTGGGAAAGAGTTGGGATGAATGCTCCTATATGAAGTCTTCACACTTTTACTTTTTCATGACACTTTGATCTTTATTGTTTTGAAAATGAAGCTTTTAATATTGGTTATGGCTGGAGTGCAGCAGTGGCTTTGTAAACGTGCGTTTCTATGCATCCTTCCTTCTCTTCCACAGTCTACAAATCTAAGGGAAAGATTTACTTTTTGATTTATGACCAGTGACAAGAAGGGAGTGACTCAGTCTCCCAATTCAATCAGACAGAGTGTAATTTACACCTGAACGAAAACATATTCTATATCATCACGTTCCGCTGACTCTGCTGTCGTGCACAATACGCAAATGAAGGCGTACAAATGAATTGTGGGCAATACGAGATATAGTTTTTGCTCGGACGCGGTTTGCTTCCAATATTATTCATGCTTTGAGAGCAAATGTGACTCAGCCATTTTAATGAAGTTTCTGTCACACACACGCATACTCTCACACAAAGCAAGGACAAGGACAGACGGGCTTAGTATGGCTGTTAAAGTTATATTCTCACGTAGAAGATAGAGAAATGACCAACTAACAAGAGAGACAAAGCACTCTTTTCGGACATACAGAGCAATGTTTGGAACTGTGAAACAAAAATGACAGATTGTGGGTTGGTCGACACTTCAGATACCCAAAAAAGTAAGTGTTTCATAATATGTCTCCTTTAACACATCCACTCCCTGGCTAGTTTACTAAAGTGGCTTAATGTTGGTGGTGACAACAGATAGGGCTGAAGAGAACACAGCTATCTGATAGAAGACAGAGGAGGATGTATGTCTTTACTTTAAGTATGAATGAACACATCTGTGTCTGACTCTCTGTGTGTGTGTGTGTGTGTGTGTGTGTGTGTGTGTGTGTGTGTGTGTGTGTGCGTGTGTACAATCCTGCTGACTCCAAACTGAAGAGACAAGGACAGGGTGAAGCTCAGGACTGGCTAGCTGCATCCTGAATGATGATATTTTCTGTGTGTGTGTGTGTGTGTGTGTGTGTGTGTGTGTGTGTGTCTCTCTCTTAGTGCAGTAGACACCAGCGATCAGCCTCTGAATTCCAATTGTTGTTTGCTTGAAATGCATGTACTCCTTTGCATGTACATAAGTGTGTGTGCGCGTGTGTGGTGTGTGTGTGTGTGAGAGAACATACGCGAGTGAGATTCCAGGGTCGTGCACAGGTGGGTACAAGTCAATGTCAAACATTCACAATCCTTATATATATATATGTTGACTATGCAGCAAGGTGTGTGTGTGTGTGTGTGTGTGTGTGTGTGTGTGTGTGTGTGTGTGTGTGTGTGTGTGTGTGTGTGTGTGTACACAGATGATGCTGACCGATGCTGACTGGACCATGAGTCGCCTCAGTGCCCAGCTGTCCACTTGCGGGCGCGCGTGCGTGCGTGTGCGTGCGTGCGTGCTTGCTCAAATATCATTTATTGTAGAAGCAGTTTAACCGCTGTTATACAACAACTGGCTTTGAGTCAGGACTTGAGCGATACACTTGTAACCTCAACAAGGTCAAAACTGCTGAGGTGGATCCGTCCGCGTGCTGAGAACAATCAAAGGGGGGAAATAAATAAATGAGGTGTGCAGAAATTATAAAAGAGGGTGATTGGGCCTTTTTTGCCGACTGACTCTGCTCACTTCACACACTCTCACAACTTACACCGTGTGATTAATTGCTTCACACAGTGCACCAAAGGAAGATTAACTGTGTGCTTTTGGCCACCTACTCCTCCTTCTTTCACTTTGCTGGGTTTTGTATACGTACCAAGCAGGATGTATTTGTCAGTGTATACTCCCTCTCAGATCAGGATGTGACCTTGTGAGCAAACCCGAATGACTTTATTTAAACGGCGCTTTTCATTGCGGTCATTCTGGGGCAATTACAAATGACTGCGTGTGGCGACAGAGGTGAGCCGCCGGGGTGCGTTCAATTGGGTTTCCATCATTATTCTGAATAAACATGGCTTCTCTACAGTGGGCAATCATTTAAAGCAGCTTTGAAATATGTTAGGTTACGTTAGGTAAGTTTGGTAGGCACAGAAAAGGGGATTTTCTAAATATTTCCCCTTTAAGTGGCAAATTCTTTCTCCAACTCCAACCTCCTTCTCATTATGTCCAAAATAGTGCCTTGCTCGGGGGCCCCTCCGTCGGGATTAAACATCCTATGATTTTAAACCTTTCCTTCCCTAAGCTTCTTCCTCTAACAGCTAGAGCAACACTGCCCCCGAGGGCTGCGAGAGGCTTTCCTGGATAACGATAAAAAAACAAACAAATGCTAATTCATGATGGTATCAGGAAAGTAGTTTGCATGCCTGAAAAAGCCACAACACATCAGAATGGATTCCTCTTCACTGTTCGTTAAACAGATACAAAAGGACAGGAAGGAGGTCGGTGCACCCACTCCTCCTCCTCTCAGGAGCAACAACAAAAAACAACAAAGTTAGCGGAGGACAAATTAATATGTATAAGATTAGATCATATTGCTGCCGTCCTGAGTGAAGCACATAAACTACATCTGATCCTCTACGCTGGTCCAGCCTGCTCACGATGACTCATGACAGATAATGAAAACCTGATTATTGCAATGGATATGTTGTCCTTTTTGTAGTTATTCAATATTTTAACGATTTGTCTCCATTTTTTTTATAAATAAGTAATGTTATGGAGAACTCTTCTTAAATGTCTCACGTGTTAAACTGCTCGATTCCTGAGGATAAAAGAGATTCATTCTTCAATGATTAGTGAAGAGAGTGAAGCATTTACCAGTTCCTGCAAGACAAACCAGGCAACAATCTGTTTGCTTTCAGAGAAGATATTCAGCAAACTATTCTAAAAAGTTTGATATGCATTAGTGCTGCACACTAATGATTATTTTCCCGATTAATCATTTGATCTATAATTTAGTGTTCATGCCAGTTTTTCCCCACCTAAGGATATGTCTCTTAGTATCTTATTTTGTCGGTCCAAAGATATTCACTTTAATATGACTTTTTAAAACAAGGACAAAGCATAAGAAACACTCCATATTAGAGGCTGAAAACAGTATTTTCTGACATATTTGCATGAAAAATTACTTTATGTATGTACTTACTTTACTTTTGTTTTGTTAATTAACCAAATTTTGTCGGTCTAATCTAAAAGCACAGTGGCCGACTGCCCCGGCTAACTCACTCCGTGCAGCCGTGTGGAAAACTAGGCAATTTCAGCTGCAGGAAAATTACCCAAATGGGGTGAGGGAACACACAAACACTGTTAAAAAAGAACAACAAAAAAACATTCACTCTTGCTAGGTCATTTTGGAAATAGGGATCGGACTCATTCATCACTGGAGACAAATCGAACCACAGTTGTCATGGCAATCAATGAGCATGTCACTGATAAGAGGAAGAGAGCTGCACACTTGGCCTCGCAGACACAGAAACTCACACACTCTCTCTCTCTCTCTCTCTCTCTCTCTCACACTCACACTCACACACACACACACACACACACACACACACACACACACACCCACACACACACACACTCTAAGGTGCACACAGGTGCAACATTGCCTCTGCCCCCGCTGCATTAGCAGGACGAAGCCTTCAAAGCAGCTACAGCAGTTCTTTGTCTTCATGATTAGGCTGTTAACATACACGCCGATCACAGCTCCCCTCTCTTCCAGTTTCTTGGCATTCACTTGATGTCGCATCAATTCATCTCTCTGTTCTGTCTGTCACCCAGGCCACTAAGCATCTTCATCTTTCTCCTTCACTTGCTTCCACTCGCTGTGTTTGTTCCCTTCTACGACAGCCATCTACTTTCTCCCTTTCCCCTTGCTTCTCCTCTCCGACTACGTGTGTCTCTCTTCTTCTCCTTTCCCCCTCCCGTCTCCCTCGCTCTCTTAAATCTCCCATCACTCTCTACCCGGTCCTTGCCACGTTAAAACTGCCTGACCACCACGGACCTCTCTTCAAAGCAACAATTTTCTTTTTCTCTTTATTCACAATAAAGTGGAAGTGCTCGCTGACAACACGTCTTTAACACACAGCATGGCAAGAACACCGTTTTAATGGAAATACACACACACACACACACACTTCCCATTAAAGTACACCACACTTCAAACTGTTTTATGTTTTCTTTAACTAGTCATGCAGCAATAGAAGGACAAGGACGAACATTTTCAAAAGCTTCTGTTTAGCAATGCAGGGTGGACACCAACGCGAATTGATTCCAACATTTTAGTTTGGACCAGTTCTCCTTATGACAAGACGACAAAGATACAAAAAGGCACAGCATTTGTATAGCACATTTTATTTTATATGCTTTACATAATGAAAAGAAAGAAAAACAGCTCTTCCATTTTGTCAGTGACTCTATTGGGCCTGGCCGACTGAACCTGATAATGGTCCATTGGTACTCTAACTCCAGATCGGTTTGTGCGGAGGCGATCTGTCCTGAAAATGTGCCTACCCTCCCAAAACAGAAAGTTATCAATAGTGGATCCCTCTCAAAGCACAGGTTTTGCAGAGCCATGTGTTCAGTGATAAAAGTCTGCTGAACCTAATAATCCCTCTGTTGGCCATTGGCTGCGATCCACTAATAAACAACTGGGCTTCCAGTTTGTCGAGGCCATTAAACAGTTCAATGAAATCCTGATTGCTCTCTGCAAGCTTCACTGGCCCCCGCACGTAGAATTATTCGATTAACACCTGGGAAGCTGTGTGTCTTTATTTAATTGTATTACAACTTCTATCTCTGATAGCATCTATAAAAACCAAAGTCACAGTTTGAACCGCCTCTTTAGATGTTTTTTTTTTTTTCCTTCGCTCCATTCCCAATCATGGCGTCCTTGCCTTTTTCTGTTGGCTTGTCTCCATAACGCTCCCTTGTCCATTCTTATCAGCATCCATCACTATTCTGTCTCATGGAGATTTATTAACAGTTCAAACTTGTTTTCTAGTTTTAAACGCCTGGCCGTCGGCCAGATGTCCTGAGGTCGAAGTTGGCTCGATGCCGTAAATGTTGCCCTGCGTGGGGAGTACAGTCTTGCACTTGTCTTTAAAGTTTTGCACCAAGATTATCGAAGACTTCACTCTTTCAGTTTCAGTGAGTCTGGGGAAAGTTATGATGCATTTAGCTGTCCGTTTAAATCGTGTCGAGTGGATTTCTGCTGCGCTAACTCACCGGACGGAGACAGTGGGAGTTTCATACAGTGCAAATATATATTGTTTGGAGTACGGCAAACTTCTGTAGTAATTTATGGCGGTCTGTGCAATTCATCAATGCGGCTGAGCACAGAGGCAGGATGTTGTCCAAGCTACTGCCATCAATAGTCCAGTCAGTTGCCGTTTGGGAGGCAGTTGCAAGTCGATGATCGCGACCCAGAGTTTTTAGTCATAAATTATACTGCCAATGAACATTTAAAGTCAAATAAAAAGCCTTCAAAATGATTTATTTGTGACAGGGAACCCGCCATTAAGCAAAAAGTAGAAAAACAACAAAAATAATAGCTATAAAAAAGAGACAAAAGTGTCTGCCGTGTGGCAAAGCAGGGTGATTGAAAGCCCTTTTATTCAGAGATTATCATTTTTCCCAGTCCCTCTCATATCAGCACATCCTTGAAGCCGTAGTTTCTTTTTCGGTGACAGCCTATAATTACAGTCTGTAACTTATTCCTGAGGATGAAAAGCTAACTATGACAAGATGACAGTAGGGGATTCTTGACCGAAATAAAGCGTGTTCAACGTTGTTTAATTCTGCATTTGTTCACTCAGCCATCTTCAACTTCTCCACACTCTGTACTCGTGACAGACTGGAGACGAAGCGAGATCCAAGTTACGGCTGGACACGGAGCTGAAAACTTACACCACCTGGGGAAGACATACTGTAACTGTCATATCTCTACCAAGCCTGGTGACACTGTTTCTGACTGAAATAGCAAATATTGTAGGAATGACAATAAAATCTCAACGTCAACTTCTGTTTTAAATCCAAGTGTGACGTCAACTTTGACTACTCGTGTTGTTTAAGTGAGACTAATGCTTTGTTTATTCAATTCGGAAAATTGATTTGCCTCTAAAAGCAGAAAACGTTCAAACATGCTTTATAGAATTAATAAGATGAGACTCAATGGTTCGATAGATTTTTATGGGGCAACTAGGTCATTGCTTTAATACAAATAATAGGATCCATCAAGGAAAAGTAATGGGAAAATTAATATATACAGTATAACTCACATTTATCATTTACTCATAGTGGCCTGTTCCTTCCTCTGGTTTCATATATGGATTCAACCACACCTACTTTAATAAGAAAACATGCGCTGCGACTTCGGTCCACTGGTGTACAGGCCGTATCATACGTCCTATGATGGTAAATTGTTTTAACCATGAGGGGAATCCTGGACCTTTACTCGCCTGTCTATCAGCAGCAGCCTGGTAAAAGGTCACACAGACATTACCTTTCACTTTCTGACACCCTGAGTGCAACCCTTTGCTTCAAAAAGAATAAAATATAAAGAAGGATCAAAGGCTATCTTTACACTGGAGCTATGTCCTCATTTTTAAATTCCATTCCCTCACATCAGATCAATTTCAACAAAAAGCTCAAGACGTGTTTTGCCACCTTCTGTACAAGGGCATGGGCTCAACAATAACGGTTTCCCGATTGCCCAGAGCAAGTAAAATGCCACGCTGGGCTAGGAAATCTAGCAACTCGCGAGTTGACAATGAAAGTAGTTAAGGAGTGAGCCATCTTCCTTCCTTCTCATCTGTGTTGTGAGTTGCACAGGCGCAGTATCCATCTGGTACTGGCGAGACAGCGGTGGCGTGAAAAGACAAAGTGTACATAGGGAGCATTTAAATTTTCCATTGAAATTAATGAACTTATACAGAAGTTTAGTTGTGTGGCATGAGAGGATTTTGCCAAACTCCAGCTATGTTTTGCGCAATTTGCCGCAAGTTTGGGAAGTAGGCAGATAAATTACCTTTAACCTTTCCTGTTAGTTGATAACCACTAATAAATAAAACTATTTGTAAAAGGCAAGTAAAAATTTACTTTGGGCAAGTAGATTATTGGCAAGTGAAAAAAACATTGAACTCTGAAGGGACTCACACACTGATGCTCACATCAGAATGTACCCGCACTGATGACAACAAGTTAGTAATGTTGTCGTGCTTTCAGCTTTACCATGAAAGACGATGTGGGGGGGGGGATTAAAAGGAGATAATCTTATCTTTCATATCAAATGGGCAACAATACTGTCTATCCTGTCGTCTGGTTGGCACCTAACGTGACATAGCACAACTGAAATGAAGCCGAGTTGAGGTTTCAGAAAGGGAATGTGTGTGCTAAAGTGTGAGTAAGAATTAAAACAAGAGAGGCTAAAGTAATAAGCAAGTGTGCAAGTGTGCATGTGTGTGTGTGTGTTGAAAGAGGTCCAGAGTAGAGAATTGATCTCTCTGAGGCTCAGAAGCAGCTAGACTGTGAAAACAAATCAGAGGTAATTAATAGCTGCTAATGGACTCTGTTTCTCACTCTCTCTGTTCTCGTCTCTATTTATCCCTCCCAGTGTTTTTCTCTCTCTCCCTCTCTTTTATATTATGCGGCAATAATGAATTCTTCCTGTCCTTATTTACTGTCCTAAGCAATTAAAGGACAGGCTTACAGAGACATTTCAAACTTCCATATCTAAAGCAAAGTAATGAAACGACCTTCTCCTATTGGCTGGTCTGTGGTGCTAGATGATGCTGTACCATGTGGACGTGCTTTACTACACCATTTAAATTGACAATCCAGCTGGAAACAAAGTGCTGTAGCGTCTCTGCCAACTTTTTAAAGCTGTGAAAACATTTTACGACAGCATCTCCGCCACCTGATGCCGTTTTGATTATCAGCTGATAGAGATTCAACATCATGCCTGCCCCCTCATACACCTGCACTCCATTTCAGCAAGTCTCCAATGCCCTTGCTGCTACATACATAACAAGCAGCACCTCGGCACGGCCCAATGGAACAGCGAGTACCAACTCGAGGCTCACATTTCAAGACCAAATGCATCATAACAGGTTGACAATGGTGTCTCACTCCAATGTCCCAGAAAAAAGCTGCCTTCTTTTGCAAAAAGGTATGTCAGTCAGAGCCCAGAATCCATTGTTCGCATAAAGCAATTTGAAGACATCAACATCAACACAAATTTATTATTTTAACAATTGACTGATTAAGCCTCTGTTCCACTAGCTTCTGTAATTCATTGCAATCTCTCATTCCACATTTATGTTATTAATGTTCATAAAAAATAAAAAAGCTCCTGGAGTTTACCTTTCATATTCTAAGGCAAATCAGCACACACTACAGCACTATTAAACATGTGTGATCTCAACAAAGTGAAACAACAAATAGTTTAGTGAGCACAGAAAACATTAAAAACTCTCTAAAATAAAATCTAAACATAGTAAACACTATACCTAACATCAGCAGGTTTGAATTCTCACTGTGAGCATGTTAGCATGCTGATGTTAGCATTTAGCTCAAAGCATCGCTCCAGCATCACGGAGGGGACACTCCTGTTGACTGCTTCCATTTATCATGTGATGCTGTTTATTATAATAAAGTTGTGATCACTTCAATACAATACGGAACTTTTCAACCTTTGTGCAATACGTGTACCGTTAGTCACACCCTCCTCCCCCTCAGTGGCAGTGGACGTCTAGCCCGAGGCTGAAGTAACAGCATCCATTAAGTTTCATCTTCTTCTTTTAAAGGTGTTATTCTTTGAATGAAATCTATAATGTTTGTTTCCTGTTTGAGACAAAAACAAACAAAGCTACGACAGCTGAGATGCTGACAAAATCAACAATAAGCACTTAATACCAGGGAAAATCACAATAGACTTCGATAGATTACCATGAATTACCTCTACCAGTGCCGTAACATAGAGCTTATGTTTCACCAGTTTGTTTGTTGCTCTTAAAGTATTTAGATGGACAAACAGCCTTAGTTCAGAAGAGAAGTCTATTATATTTTGGCAGGGATGTTGATCTGCCATGTTGAAGCTGCACACTCTTTCCAGGTTTAGCTGAGGTCTTTGATGTACCAACAGCTCATCCGTGTGTACTTCATAGACTTTAAAGAGATTTAAAGAGGATGAGGCAGAGTGAGACATTTCAAGTGAGGAGCAGAAAGAGAATAAATGACAAATGTCACGGGGAGGAGATGGAGGGGCTGATTGGTATGGAGCTCGAGGCGGGTGAGAGACAGCAGGGGGCAAAGGGACAAAGAGTATGGATGACGTGTCAAAGGCAAAGATCGACGCCAAGAAGACTGATGCAAGGATGAGGGGTGGATGGAGTACATGCTGTATTTGCAAGCTCATTAAACGACGTCGTAATTGATGAAGCAATGGAGAAAGAAAAGAATTGCCAAGGGCAGAAACAACTTGATGAAAACGTCCTAATCACGGCTTTCCGGCCCGACGGAGATCAATCTCTATTAACAGGAGAAACGGATGTAAAGAAAAATCCTCCTGGTGATCCTTCTGTTTCCTGTTTTAGGTCTTCTGGGGATTTTCCCGTCATTACCGTGTGTTCCTCTGCCTTACTTTTTTTGTGGCCGCTGATGCCACTATGAATTGTGCGTCACTTGCATCCGGTAACTGCCTCATCTCAAGGTCCGATATAGAAAAGATGCATTCCCAAATGATATTACAGCGTAAACATGAACACACAGTGAGTGCCGTTATCTATGTGGCAAAGTATAAATGTTAGCTTTGCACCAAAGAACACAGAAGGCAATGCCAGAGAGAAAACGATGCTACAGGTTGTCACCATCAACTCTCTGAAGACACTATTAATTTTACTTTAACTGCGTGTGGCTGTTAGCGCTGATCTTTGTGAGTTGGAATTGTTTTTGCAATGAGACTCATTTGCATAGAAAGGGGCCAATTGTGTGGCAAACTTTGTACAGATATTACCCAATTTAAATAGCACAGTCAAGTTATTTACTTGGCAGCGCGGTAAGAGATACATTTGACCCTTTGTGTGTACTTTGAGAATTACTCAGTTTTTTTTTTGTCTTATTTGTGGAGCTTCTTTGAATTCGACGCTGAATATCTCTCAGTAGAGACCGTCTGAAAACGTGACCCCATTATCCTCATATTCAAACAATCATCCCCACACTCTCTATCGCGGCCAGCTTTTCCCTCTGCTTTTGAGTGTCGCTGTTGGGAACAACTTCAACCCGTCTGATTTCATTTTAGAGGTCACCTCGCTATTCGTCACTTATGGAGACGGTAGCCAAGATACATAGTCTCCTGTACACTGTGAATTACTTTGTCCATCTAAACATTAAATGAGTGTGTTGTGCATGATGTGATTATATATGCTACACACAATATACATTCTCTCATTCACTTAAATGATAAAGTGAATGATAAAGAGCAGTGGTTGTAGAGAAAACCACTTTGCTTGGTCACAAAATGCTAATTTGTCTAGCGTACCTCGACATTGACGCAGGACTATAAATAAAATCTATACGCACCAGCTTTGCACCAGCATCTGATAAATGCCGTGCACCGCAGGCCGTCCCAATTTAGCTCCAGGAGCCAGTGACCATTTAGCGACAGGCTAATCTCAGAGCAAATCTGTGCATGCCGTCCTTTGTAACCCGATAAGGAACAATATAATTAACTCGAAACTCCAAGCTCTTACACTACAAAAGAACAATAGAGTAATGAGGAGATTTTACCTTTGGGGGTTTTAGTTTTTTTTATGGCTTTGAAGAATTTACATTTCTATCACACAATAATTGCTTATTTGTTGTGCGATTTATATTGCAACAGCAGATTCTGACAGGTAATACTGTACATACTAATTTGGATGAGCTGTAAATCATGAACCTGTCCTTACTGGCTTCTTGTTCTTCTGCAAACAATGTTGAAAAGCACACCACAGAGGCTTTAGTGCATGTGAGCCTGCCCCCTGCTGTGCTGTGGTAAATAGTGGTGTGACAACTTGCGAAAGACCTGACAATCAACACCGCCCTGCCATATTCTGACGTATGTCCACCTTAACTAGGAAAACAAACTATGTGACGATAAACTAAAACTAAAACGCAAGTGCGAGGGGTGTTTGAAGCTGCTTTAAACAAAGAAAATGTTCTCCGTCTTTCCGTTTCAAATCTCCAGCTAACAGGGAGATGATCAACTCCGTTGAGTTGATCATTTCTGAGAGCACTTTGTTGGATGTGGCAGAGCAGTAGAGCTAATTTGTGAGTCAATATAAACTTCCCTCACCACAAACTAAAGCGGAAAGCTGTGCCAGCCTGCGGCAGAGATGAGGTACAGAGGCAAAACCTCTAAATCATACACGCAGAACATATAGGACCTGGGAGAAAAGGCTCATGCAGGGCGTCACTGAAAAACAATTATACAGAGGCAACAAATATACAAACACATACATATATGTTCACATTTAAAAAAAATATTTCATAGAAAGTATTTAAAGGCTTTGCTCAAATGTTCTGTTGCATTTATTAAAACCTGGCCATGCCTGCAATAATAAAACTGTATCTAAAAGCATTGTGTTAAATGCATCACTGCCTACAGTAATTACATCAGTTGAATCTCTCCGGGGTGGCGCTGGGTGAAAAGACAATGTAACAGGGCGATAGTTTAGGTAATTAACGCCGGCCATTAAAAGCATAATTCATGTTACTAACAAGATGTGGTAAATTTGTGAGATCTGACCCACAGACAGAATACAAAACAACCACTGCAGGAGGAAAGGGGCCGATGATGGAGCGGGGAGTGAGAGTAGTTGTGTTATGGATGAACTGGTTTCTCTGTAAACTGCTCGTTTTCACTTGAATGCATCGCTGGATGCCTGCGGAAACAGCAGATGTTGAAAGAACACTTAGCCGTCCTTGTAAACGTCCGATTGTTGTCTTTTTCATAAGAAAATTCAAAAAACACACCCATCTGCTTCTTTTAGAGGCTTAATCGTGAGCATTTAGTCATAAATTGTATGATTTCAGCTCTGTATTCATCATCTAGTGACCTTCCAACATGCCTTTTTCCACTGCAGACAAAAAGCACAGGTGTAATAAATTACCTTGATTATTAACATGGCGAAACAGAGCCATCATTAATGTTATTAATTACACCTGTGTCTTGAAAAATGTCTATCACAGCGCCTTAATTTATGTAAATTAAATCATGTTCTAATCCCAAAACCCTTTTTTCCCATTTTAGAGTTTTAAGATTCTTAGAGTACGCAGACAGTCGTGAATCGGCATAAAATAAATTTCCATTTAAAAAATTAAATCAAGGTTCAGTAGGTCACTGGTGAGGAACGACCTTTGCCTCACTTCGAAACCCAGCTCATAAATGCTACATATAGTTTATTACTTCACATATTAGTCCCGTCTGTATGGGATTAGTCAGGGGTTTTGACCAGGAGACTAAAACAGGGATTTTCAAAATGTGGACTCTTTGGGCCAACCCTCAGATAAAACTGAGACAGCTGCATCTCTTTAGCCTATATTTGTCTATATTGTAGCTATTTGGCATCATAACAAATATGCAGAATTCTCTAACAGCAGTTCCTGTTTGCAATTTAACCATAGACGATTATGATCGGGTTACATTGATACTGAAGAACAACTTTAAAACCCGATTATTCCATAAGCAAGTTTTTGAGTTGTAAGAAGCATCCCTCTTTTTCTATATTGATGCAGATTATTTGGACATAGATTTTTCACAGGGCAGCTGCGATGAAATTCCTCCACGTTCTCCAGGTTGGTCTCATTTCCACCGCGGGGAATTGATGGGAATTGGTAATGCAACCCAGTGTAAATAGAGAAAGTGGTTCTGCAAAAACTGATCTAGAGCCCACAGAGAGACGGGGAACACAGAACTCGTACTCATCCACTAGTGCAAACAAAAACATGACTAATTTATTTAAATAAAAAGCTTGTCTTTCAACCTTTCCCGTCTAAAGAAAAAGTGACTCTCAACACATAACCCATGCAATATAGCACGGAAAATGTCAAGAGAAAACGCGAAGTGCTGATTAAGGGGAAAGAAAACATAAAACAAAATCAGGCTGCACAACCCATAAAAAAGTTTGTCTGCGTCTGTACTTTCAGCCGTCTAACTAAGGAGGAACTGAAAACAACTATACTAAAAAAAATATATTTAAAAGCAATATGTTTTTAATTAGTTCCTCATTGAAAGGCTGTAACTGTGTCCCAGTGGATCCTCAAACACTGAATAGGTGTAATAAGTCCTGCTGCTTTTAAGGGCTTGTAACAATGAAAGAACCAGTAATTAGTCTCACAGAGTTTCACTGCAGCGTTTTAGTGTCCCATGTTGGTCACTAAAGCTCTCCAATGAGTTTAAGGATTTTCTTTTTTTGCCTCTTTCTGCAGTTGAATATTTTTGTTGGGAAAAGCGAGGAATTGATAAGCTTTGAAAGCAAAGTATTAGCTTTTAGTGACTTGATTATCAATATTTGGTGAAACCCAAGTGGGACAAAAATGATGATGATGGTGATGGTGATGAAGTCTTTCCCCGGCTCCCCATCAGGTCACAGTAGTATGTAATGGATGGGGTGGGAGGTGTGGGGTTCTTACAGTCTCAAACTGCGTTTAAATATATTTTCAATTTGTCATTTTTTGCTGAATCAAAGAAAACACTGCTCAGTCAAGGTCTGCTGTGTCATTGTTTTTCTTATTACTCTATTTTTCAACAAGACACGACAGGAAAGAAAAAAATGTGAATGAAAGAAAGAAAGAAAGAAAGAAAGAAAGAAAGAAAGAAGAGCAAAAATCATGAGTTTATCGAGTCTCTGATCAATGAGTGCAGCCTCAGCCAGAAGAATAAGAACAGAAACTAAAGCAAAGCCACAAACACCTCGAAACCCTCGATTATAGCCGTGGATAGACGCGGAGAGCCACACTAAGAAATTAATAAATGGCACCTTTATTCATTCAATCATTCAGCCAAATGAAGAAAATGTCATCCATGTGTGCACGGCCATGGACACAAAGACTAACACGCCTAGTGAGTACATGAGTGGCACAGCCTTGCAAAATAAGAGGGTTACAAATGGGAAGGAAGTAAAATACTGCCTGCAGCCTTGGACAATATAACATTAACGCTGATTTGAAGTTGCGGGCTAAACATTTAGACAGAAGTGGAAGCATCCTTCAAGGAAAAAAACTGAAACAAGAGAAAGCCAACAAGAAATTAAGAACAGGGAAGATGTAAACAAACACTCAATCTTCAACAGAATACGAGCCATACAGAAATACAGACATGTGTGTGTGTGTGTGGCATTTGACAGACAAGATACACAAATATAAGACTGACCTGTGAGCACGGCCTTGGCGGAGGGTTCAGCCAGGTCCAGGGCGGACTTGCCGTCGGTGTTGCGGATGTTGGGGTCGGCTCCATGCTGCAGCAACACTGTACAACAACAGGGCAGACACAGACAGTAGCTGAGCTCCTGGACTGACATGCAAACTCCACGACACACACCTCCTCCTAGTCCTCCTCCTCCTCCTCCTCCTCCTGCTCCTCCTGCTCCTCCTGCTGCTGCTGCTGCTGCTGCTGCTGAACCACATCCTGCTCCATAAACTGCTCTTCCTGGACCTCTGCCTTTTACTCCTACTTGCTCCTCTGCTATCCCTGCTGTTCCTCCCCCTCTGGCTGTGTCTCCTCCTGCTGCATGTCCCGCTTCACATTTCTCTCCTCCTCCTCCTCTTCCTCCTCCACCTCTGTTGCTAGCGCTGCTCTCTGGGCTGCCCCTGGCTGCCCCTGCCCTGCGAGCCATGCTGCTGATGTAAACAGACATGCCACAAGAAGAGCAGCGAAAGCTACGCTACACCAACACCGCCGGATAAACAGCGGACCTTACAAAAAGCGGATACGTGACCAGCTACAAAACGCATCACACTTCCATGGAGGAGCGAGGGGAGGCTATGGTTAAGCTGAGAAAATAAATACAAATGAGTGTAGGAGGGAGAGACGAGGGGCGACGGCTAAACGAGGTAGCAGCGGCAGCGTCAGCGACGAGGCGGGCAGGCAATGCAAGTGGAGAGACTCTCGCCTCTCCGACTGACTGAGCGAAGCAGCGGAGAGCAAGATGAGAGTGGAGAGGGAAGGGGAGGGTGAATGAGAGTCAGAGAGGATGGGAGAGGTAGAGGACGAAAAGAGGGGAGGGATTGCAAAACAAAACAAGAGTGTTTGTGTGATAGAGAGGAAAGAGAGAGCAGGGAGTAGTAAAAACAGAGGAGGGGAGAGGAGATGACATGGGAAGAGGAAAAGAAGAAGAGGAAAAGAAGAGAGGAGAAAAAGAGAAGAGGAAGGAGGAGAGTAGACAAACAATAGGAGAAGAGGAGAGGATAAAAAAAAGAAAAGGAGAGGAGATGAGAGGAGATGAAAGGAGAAAAAGAAGACCATAAGAGAGGAGAGGAAATGGGAGAGAGAGGAAAAGAGAGAAAGAGAGGATGAGAGAGAAAGTAGAGGAGAGAGAGGAGAGAAGAGAAGAGTAGGGAGAGAGAGGCGCGATGAGAGAGATGATATGAGGTGGATGGATTTGAGAGGAGCTGGGGAGGAAAGCGATCGAGCCAGCTCCGGGCGCGCCGCTCCTCTCCGCGCCTCTCCTCGCCCGTCCCGGGCTCGCGGTGAGAGCCGCGCGGCGCTTCTCTCCTCGCCTCGCGCCTCTCCCCGCTTCTCTTCTCGCCTCTCTGTCTCGGCTCTGCGCGCGCAGCGAGCGCCTCCCTCTCCGCGCCGAGCCGCCTGCGCTTCGCGGCTCGGCTCTCTTCCCGCTCGCCGGCTCGGAGCTTCGCGTCAACGCTAGAGAGGCGAGGAGCAGTAAAGACTTCTCGTCGAGTCTCTTAGTCGCGTCTTCTCGCCTCTCCCGAGCCCGCGACTCGGAGATGCCAGTCCTTCCCGGTCGAGAGAGGGAGAATCTCAGAGGTCGAGTCTCGATGCGGACTCTGCGACTTCTAGCCTCGCCGCGACGAGCCTCGCCGGAAAGCAGAAGACGCGTCAGAAGAAATCTAAGCAAGACTCTTCTCTGCTTCTCCTCTAGGCCCTGTCTCTCTAGACGCGACGAGAAGATCCCTCCCTTCCCGGTAGATCGATGAGATCCTCCTAATCGAGAGAAACGGCTCGCTCCGTCTCTCCTCGCGAGCGGCGCAGAGTCGAGGCCCTTCCCTCGCTCTCTTCGTCCCTATCCTCGCCGGTCGCTGCGCTTCGTCTCTCCCTTTCCGCTCTCCTTCGTCTCCCTCGCCCCTCCGCTCCGCTGCTCTCCGCTCCTCTCTCTCCCCTTCCCTTTCGCTCCGCTCTCTCTCCTCTCTTCGCGGATCTTCGCTTGCTCTCTCCTCTCCTCGCCCCTCGTCTCGCCTCGCTTCGCGGAGCTCTCCGAGAAGAGCCCATCGTTCGTTGCTTCTGCTCGTCGCTTCTCTCCTCTCCGCTCTTCTCGTCTCTGCTCTTCTCTTCCCTCTCTCCTCTTCTCTTCGCTTCGCGGAGAGGCCCGCGGCTCTTCGAGTCGCTTCGGCTCGGCCGGTCGCTCTCTCCGCTCCTCTGCTCGGCCCGTCCCGTCCCGGTCCGCGCGGCGCTCCTCCCGCCCGGCGACGCGAGAGGGCGGAGAGAGCGATCTAGCGGCGAGAAGCGGCGTCGAGAGGAGGAAGCCTATCCGAGACGCGGAGAGAGGCGCGGCCGGCCCGGGCGCGAGGCAGGCCGCGAAGAGTCCCGAGGCGGGGAGAGACCGGCGCGGCGCGAGAGAGGGAGAGCGACGGCGAGAGGAGAGGGGAGGCGAAGAGTAAAGTCGTCGCGGAGAGAATATCCCCGAGCGGCGCGCGGAGAGTAGATTGGCGAGGAAAGGTGAGAGCGAAGCGCAGAGAAGAGAAGAGGAGCGGAAGTAAGTAAGGGCGAGGGAGGAGGAGAGGAGAGGAGCGGAGAGGCCGGGCGAGAGAGAGAAGAGACGAGCGGAGAGGAGAGGAGGGAGAGAAGGGAGAGGAGAAGAGAAGAGAGGAGATGAGAGGAGAGGGAGAAGAGAAGAGAGGGCAGAGTTATGCGACTACTGAACAGGTATGAGCTGAATAACAAACTCGGCCTGTGCTCAGTGTTTTTTGTAAATTAGCTCTTTTGAGGGCGCTAATGTCAACACTCTCACTGCATTGCTCTCTATCTCATGTCCCACTATTGTGATTACGCAGCAGTCCACATGCCCTTTGATTTGTGTACATCTCAAACTACCCCGCTCGATCCCAACAGAGAAGAAGAGTAGAAGAAGAGGAAGATAACCAGGCGTGTGTGTATGCATGTCCACGTGCATGCGCATGTGTGTGCCTCAGCACTAACGCAGACCTCACCCACTCACTCACCCCTCAACAAAAATATGATTTAGCTCTGCACCAATCCCATATACTCACACACGCACACACGCACACAGATATGTCCATAGTGAGGCAGAGAGAGAAATGACGGTCTGATGCACACAGCGACACACACACACACACACACATATATGCGGGTTAGAATAGTTCATAAATCCAGTCTGACGCCCTGTTTCAGATTCATTTGCAATTGTGTGCTTTCAGTTTTGTCTCTAATGAGCACAGCTTGTCAGTAATACCTGGAAAAAGCTCTCTGAACAAACTAAATCCTCTTTCTGGACAGGATTAATTTTCGAGACAATGTCAGATTTGCAATAGTTATCTTATGACTGTCATTAAATTGTGATGAACTCAGAGACACATTTTCTGAGCTGGTCTCGTCAGTGTGGGGTTCAAATTGGGAGAAGTGAATTTGCTGCTTTAAGATTAAAAGCAGCAGACGACAGTCTTGGCAGGCAGATGCAATGTTATGCAGTCCTAACTAGGGCTGTGTGTTGACCATAGACTGTATGTACACATCGCATCTGGCGATATGACACGTATCATGATATTAGGTGTTAGGATTCAATTTAATGTGATACTAAAGCAATGTGATATATCGCAACTTCTTAAAGCTGTCATAGTCTAAAGAACACACCACAGCATGCATAACATTTGATTTTAAAAGTTTATTTTTTTATGTAATCAGAACAGTGGGCCTGTAGCATCCAACATCAAATCTGAGCAAAGAAATTAAAATGTGCCTAGATCAGTAAAAAGCAGGGACTTATTTGGATAAAAATTATAATAATAATAATAATAATAATAATAATAATAATAATAATAATAATAATAATTTTAAGAGATTCATTTTCCTGTGCTGTCACGGTTAGTAAAATATGAAAAGTAAAAACACTTTTGGATTACACTGCTTTTCTGTTTTTTATATTATTGTACATTCATTAAAGAGGTTATATTAACGGCTCGGTTCGTATGTCAGCTGGATTACAGACTATTTTTAGAGCGGTTACACAAATGATGTTTTACTTTTGTTAACATTAAAAGAAAGGGCTTTTGTGCGGAATATTTGCGAAAATGTGTTTCCGACTGGGAAAGTCTAAGTGACCCCTCTGAAGTCTTAACATCTCGGAAACAGATAATGTGTTCCTGAACACTGTAGGCAATTAAATACAACACATCTTCTTTTAAGCGTCCATGTTGTTTCCACATTACGACTAAAAGCTCATGAACAAACTGAAGACTGAAGAACGACTTCCCGAGATGCATGTCAGTCACCATTGATCTTGGCGGAGGTCTGTGCTCTTCGAGTGCCATTCTAGTTATTTTTAGGTTCTGTGTTGTTAATTGTAAAAAAAAAAAAAAAAAAAAAAAAAAACGTTCCTGTGCTGCCTTTCCCTCCTTCGCCCATCTACACACCTGTTCTGAATCAGCCTCGTTAGTCCTTCCTGCTCCCAGTTTCTCTGTCTCTTCTCCTGCCTAATCGCCTCATTCCCCTCACGAGAGCTTCTCCAAACATGTAACAACAACTTACACTATTTTCTTACATTTCATAGAGAATATTTAGAAAGTTAATTTGGAACCCCTAGACAAGGCCTCGCACAATTCAATTCAATTGAACCAAATAATAAACAATGGACCCTTAATAACATATATAAGGATACATTCAAAAAGCAGGGGTTCGTAAAATGATCATAACAATAACAAGTAAAATGACACGGAGGAGAAGTGAGGACAGTTAAACCGATGACTGAACTGATGGAGGCGGTGGCTTATTAAACTCGGAGCCAATCGTGTGAGTGCCTTCGGATTTCCAAGATCTTCTTATCCCAACTTACTTTGTTGATGAGATTTAGAAGAGATGAGGTAACGACAGATTAATTTCTTACTGAAGTTGTCTAAACACCAAAGAAGAGGATAGAGCATCCGTCATGCTGAGCCGAAGTTAAAGTCAAATCAGACTCTCATTTTGCTGCCAAATCTCTAACCTGGCAGGATGACCAAAACTCTGTCCAATAAACAAGCTACTAGAGGTCATGTGGCTTTTGTTTACATGCCTTGGTGTGCCTGTAACTGTGAGGTTAGAGAGGAAAGCCAACCAAACACAAAAATAGGAAAAGGTAATTTTTTTCCTTCTCTGATTAACACCAGAGGGAAAGAAAAACGTAATGCTTTAACCAAAATGTTTTTAAAGAATTCAGGCCTTTTGTGATTGCGGAAGTCTGTCTAAATCAGGGGTGACAAACATGCAGCCCGGGGGCCAAAACCGGCCCGCCAGAGGGTCCAATCTGGCCCGCGGGATGTGTCAGGTTGTAAAAAGATAGCTCTACATTTGAACATGTTCAGATTGTACTTGTACTTTTTTGCACTAAAACAAAGGGAAACATTTGGAGTTGTCGTTATTTACATGTATTTATTATGTTATGATGTTACTGGTCCGGCCCACATGAGATCAAATTGTGCTGTATGTGGCCCCTGAACTAACATGAGTTTTACACCCCTGATCTAAATGGTTTAACATTGTTTATCATTTCAGTGCACTGTGAAAATCAAGTGTCAGACACACAGCACTGACATGCACAACATACCAAGGGGGATATTTAGTCTTCTTTATGTTTTGTCAGTTTTCTTACGGTTGTAAGGTAATGCTGAAAACGTCCCCCTGCTGCTGCAGTCAACAACGCTCACATCCAGGACATGAGAATAATGATAGAAGTAGTTTTCCTTTCTGCCAGAGGGGGAAAAAATGCTTTTGCTTCAGAGTGGGAGCAGCGAAGGTGCCAGCTTTTCAAATTATCTCCCAAATTGGTAATGTGACCTGAAAATATTTGCTTTTTGAACTCTTGCTTCACAAATGTGTCGGGCTGCAGTTTCAGAGGGTGGACGCTCCGACATAACGGTGCTCAGTTCATGCTTACTACTGGGCTTATCAGAGCTGTGCATGACAGCAGGAGTTGTCTGTGTCCTAAGCTGCAGAATGGCACCATAACATAGTTGTAGCGTGCAAGCAAACAGCTTGTGGCCTCAGAACAGTAATGCAGTGTTTGGATAAGTGGTGGCAGCAACCACAACATCCTCCGCATGACCTGCTCTCTCCAAAGCCTGCTAACTGTAACTCCAACAGGATGGGCCTCATGCAAGAGCATTTTAGTATTTTTAAATCCCTCATAACGGTATCACCAAACTTTCCTAACTGCACAAACTTGTTGCAAATCAATCAGTGTGCTCCAAACCCTTTCTTTTCCCAGGCCCAATCCCAAATTCTACACTCCGTCAAGTGCTTGAGGGCCGTCTCGCAGACATTCTGAGCCCCTATTGCACATTTTCTGTAAGCAGGAGGTTCTGCAGGTAGTCTGAAGAAATTACCCACAAGTCATAGCGCTGTGATGTTAAGATACAAGGCTCCCGGGGGAAGCCCGAAGGCGTAACAAAAAAAACTATATTAAATATTTGTGATGGTACAAAAAAACACATTAAATCAGAGGAATGCAGGCGTAGGTGATATTACACAGATAGTTTATCTTAAAGTTTATACGTTTCTGCTTAATTGTGCCGTTTTGATTTTAAATAAACGAGTAAGTTGATTATCTGACAATTACCTTTTGTCCACTCCGTAAGGCTAGAGCCTGGAAGATGTTCAAATAAGGCAGTAAAAATACGTAAAATAAATAGTCCTAAACCTACAATTGGCCTCCTCACTGTAACGTGACGCTCTTAAGCATTTACCGGGTGACGTCAGTTAAGTCCCTGAGGGTTCAGTTTATGGCCTTCGGGGGGACATTGGGATTGGGCCAATGTATAAGAGAATTGGTGAATTTGAAACTTAAGAATATTTCCGTGAGAGTCAGTCCTGCCCATTGAGGAGTTACAACCAGCTGGAGCTTAAAACAAACCAACTGAGAGATGCAGTTTTTGCACGCAGCAGTGAAGAGGTTTAACCAGGCTGACTCACAACACAGCGCGTCATCTTACTGAATCCTGTCCTTGGATTCTATATGCAATATGTATGGTGGTGTTCAAAGTTAGGTTTATGTTCCCTCTACATTGTCCTATTTCTAAAGTGTCCTTTTTTTAAAAACAGCTTTTAATGTTAAGACTGAAATTGAGGTAAAATAACTTCTTTGTTTTCTGTGTCATTAATAATAATTGAAACATGAATAATGGGTGTGAGCCCAGACAACCGGAGTGATCATCGGAGCCCCACAAAGCCCTCTGCTGCTATGCAGACATTCAGCGCCCAGACACACTGCAGCAGCTTATTGTAGACATAAAACTGACTGGAGCAACTTTTCCTCCTTGTTGCTCTCAGCACTCCAGACAGATGCCGGCAGCAAGGTGACGCCGACTATCATTGCAGTCATTACTACTCACACTGAGCAATGCTTTTCCATTAAGATCATAAAGATTATCCTACAACTTACTGCTCAGACGGTTTTCAAGCTGGGGCGTATCTTGTCCACTTCAGATTTTCCTCAGGGATCAGTAATAAAGGCTTTCTAATTTCCAATTCACCTTTAAAGATCAACTGCTGCCGCTAATGTCCTTTGTGAACTCAGCCCGTGGTGTTGGTTCGCTTTTAAAATGAGCAAAACTACATCGGTGGGAGCTCATATATTGTAAGACAAAGAAATCAATGCTCTTTTGCACCCAGTGTGAGCATAAGTATAGGCAGCAACACTGTAACTGCAATTTACAGCCTATTTGCTGCTTTATGTTTAATGGAAAATAATAATAGTAACAGTCTGCGGGGGGTTTATTATAGTTTCTAAAAATGACTGTGTGATTACACAGAACTACGGGTTATGACTTTGGAGGAGCAGAGGAGGAGACATTTGAAACAAAAGGTATACACAAACGCAAGACTTCAAAACCATCAGATAATTGAACGTCTATAAATTCACCACAGAAAAACCACCGCAAATAATGAAACATATTTAGCACTGTCATAGAACAACCACTGACTTTTATTGCTCCCAGAGGAACGATGCAACTCTGGGAACTATTGTGCAACACGGCTGACTGTTCTCTGTTTCTGATGTGCTCACACGGCCAACTCAGTCTTACTAGGTCTTAAAACTCCAGATGCCACGACACAATTTATTGTAAACATTCTCACTCTTAATACGTAACCAGACACCTAGTAAATCAGTTTGCACGCACTTGTGTTTATTTAGCGCAGAATATTTGCCGTGTGAGTGTTTCTGTGCTTACCTATACAGACGTCTATCTTGCCCTTGATGGCAGCTTCATGGAGTGGCGTGTAGTTCCAGTTATCTCGAGCATTAGGGTCGGCCCCCTGACACAGCAACAAGGACACCACCTGAAAATAAAACACAGAACATCTGGATTGACTCTTAAAAAAAAACATCAAATCCGAGGTGTTTCTTTTCCCCAAGGCTGTTTTTCCGCTACTTAAGCGAGTAAGCCTTAATCAAGCCAGATTAGCTAACGCTGTCTTAGCATTTACGGCCTAGTAATGCTAGTTGTTTTTAGGAGGACTTCATGAGTACAGTCGAAGATAGACAGGAAAGGGGAGAGAGTGAGGGGACGACATGTAGCAAAGGGCTGCAGGTAAAACCCTGGCCGCTGCTTATTACATGGGGCACCTGCTCTCACTCGCTTTGAATGATATCACCCCATTGAATGGTCGTTATCAGTGGTTATCAGCGCCTGAATATGGGATAGCAGGGGCACGCTACACCTACGAGTCGGTTATTATCTATTCACATAGTTGCTCACCGATACAAACACAGGAAGGCGTCGGGGAGCCAGTAGTTATTACAGGAGCAAAGGAGGAAGTCCAGTGACGTAGTATAAAAACTGATAAAACCTTATTAGGACGGGTGGGAAGGATGGATGGATGGGTCAGACAAACACAGGACTTTCACCCAGGAGACTGGAGTCCGTGTCCTGTGTGAAACCGAAAGACGTTGAGTTATATTAACTGACATAGCGACGTAGGCCTAATTTTAACCCAAACCTAAACCACCAAGTGTTGGCGCCTAAACCTAATGAAAGTGAAACCTAAAGAAACTGTTACCCTTGCACAACGTTTGATATTATGCACCTTCTGGCCTACTTGTGGGTGCAGTTTGCCTCTGCTGAAGCATTAGGGTGGTAGTGAAAGAAACTGATAACAGCCAATCAATCATAAGGGATGCCGCTCTACCAGGTGAGCTACCTGTACGATAGATCTATGCTGAGGGCTGGGTATCATTAGAACCTTTTTTTAACATGTTTATCAAGTAATAAATAATTATACTGTGTCATTTTAAAGTAAAACATTTAGCAGCGGATTTAGTTTTAGTTCTCCCCTCTCCTTTCCTCCACTCTGTCTCTGACTGAGCCCTGCCCTGCCCTTCGTGAAACAGCAGAGGAGAAACTGCGCAAAGCAAGCAGTTGACCAGAGGTGTCAAACTCAATCACAGAGAGGGCCAACATTAAGGCATCGTTTCGGGGGTGAAGCTTGGAAACTGCAGCGCCCACAGAGTCACACTCTGCCTTGAGTGTGTCTTTACACTGGAGGTCAATCAGCTCTATTTGGATGTTCACATGTGCCGTTTCCACGTCAACTGCAAACGGGTTGCTGAGCAGTGCATGCGCAGTCGGGAACACAGCGGTGGAGATGGTTAGTGTTTGGAAACACGTAGTGACCAAAGTTTCCTTAATGCATGCTTCGAAAGCTGTCACTGCATCATACATGTCCGTGATCACACGGCCCTGAAGCTGCAGGTTTAACAGTGAGATGCTTTGTTATATCGCACAAACAGGCCAGCTCACATCGCCACTTTTCGTCCCAGAGATCTGTGGTGTGTTTCCCTTTGCTTCCAAAAACGGCCAGATTTCCTCACGCACCTCGAAATCTATTCAGCACTTTACCTCGACTGAGCCATCGCACTTTGAGAGGTCCAACAGTGTAGATGAGAGATTGGTTTCAGTTTGGACTGTGTTCACTCTAATCACAATGCTAAGCTTTACTGGGAACACGCAGCTGCATTAGCACAGAGCTTTTCTGACATGGTTGCAAAGTGCTCTTGAAGAAAGCTCTAAAACAATCCAAACTGTAAACATTACATTGATCTCTGCGGGTAATGGCCAGGAGGACAAACAGCATTAGCACATCCGTCACAGATATTCCACAACAGCGTCAGCGTGAGCAGAACATCAAAGTAGCAATGGCAGTGAATGTGATCTTTAAGGCTGACTGTGCACATTATAATTTATAAGCAAACAGAGTGGATTTGCATGTTTGGACAGAATAATAAAAACACTGATTACAGTTCACTCCTACATCCATTCTGGATTTTACCACAACATCAATGTGTGTGCACAAAACTGCCCCGCTATCTTTTTATCACCAAAACTACAGTATATACTAACCTATCAAGTTTTATACTTTGTTCCAAGCAGGATATTGGAAGATTCTTCACCTTGGTGTCGCCCTGATGGGTACTCACACTCCCTTAAACTGCACTCACAAGGATTTGTGCATCTTCGGCGTGCTTGCTTGCCCAGAACAAAAGGATATAATACAACTGCACTAGCGTAGTCATGGTGTAGGAACGTTTGGGGTATAAAAAAAAAATTCTGAAAACAGCAAAAGCAAGTGAGACTTACTGCACAGTAAAGATTGTTCCATCTTCCATTACGGGAAAATGCATTTTTGTCTGAATGGAGTGGTGATACATTTTGGTGGTCCATTTTCTAGGTCTGATCTGAATAATATTCCCTCCTGTGTTTATGATTTAGGAACAGGTGGAAAATGGCAAGATAATCTTTCTAAGTCCCTTAAAAATGTCATATGTGAAATAGGTGGGGGGGGGGGGGGGTTTGCTAGGATCATTTTTCTAAGTTACGTTTTTTTCATCCATGAAAACAGGGCTGAGGGGATAATACAAAATGCTCTCACCTCGGAGTGTCCAAATGAGCAGGCGTTGTGAAGCGGGATCAGACCCCCATCATCCCGTGCATGCACGTTAGCGCCTGTCTGAAGCAGGTGGTCCACCACATCTCTCCGCCCAAAACCTGAGATAAGATCAGAGAGAGTTGACATTCGTGAGGAGGAAGGGGGCAAAGACAGAGGGAAGTAGGAACGAGACAATTTAAAGGTGGTGTCCAGTACAAAACTCACGTTGCACATAACTTTTTGTGCACGATTAAATCAAATCTGCAACTTTAACAGAAGATTTAAGAGAGATCTCCACATATTCTGAAACTCTGAAGCAGTCATTTAGGGCCAACACAGCTGAAACAGCAGGCTGCTGTATCTGTTTTTAATTATATTCCCGTTTCATCTTAATAATTAATACTTTACTCTAAATTGTCTTTTGGGCTGTTTTTCTTTTTATACATCTTGTTCATTGGTTTTGTAAGGCACACACGTGGCAGCTGTTTGGGAAAGCGGCGTACAATTGAAGCTTGTTATGTCTTCACTACAAACGTGCCACGGGACTCCAGAGAATCTGTTCATTGTTCAAGCTGCTGAGGATTAGGAAGGCCTGAGATCTAAAGCAGCTGTGCAACTATTTCTTCTTTTATCTTTTTTTTTTTTTTGTCTGCACCGATGAAAGAATAAAAAGCAGTCGAGTCTGGAGCTGAAGAGCTGAAGTCAAGATGAGCACTTTTCATAGCAGTGGAACATAAACAAGTACAGGGAAGATTAAAATGAAAAGCTTATCTATAGTTGAGATGATTGAGCGTCTGTGTCTTCTTGCCTGTTGCAAAAATGAAGTATAGACTGTGTTGGCCTTGCATCCATCTCTTAACTCATGAAGCAACTGTCAAATGACTGTGCAGCTGCAATGTTGAACTCACAAACTGAAATGTCGGCCCTTCCCTGATTTAAGGTTATTTTTAGGTATGTTTCTATCCAAATAGTCTTTCCATCTACTGGGGCTATAAGTGAATATGGGAAAAAGGAACAAAATTACAGTAACTCAAATGGTGGAATTTCTCTGTCTCAGTGTGTGGTGCACTTGCCTGTCCTTTTGATAGGGGTTGAGGGGGAAATCGATTCATGTAACAATCGAGATTGTTATCTTCTAGGATGTTAATCTATTCACAACTTCCAAAAATCGATTTTTTTTTTTTTAATCAATTGTTTTCAAAAATAACCTATATGTTGCTCCTGGTCGACAGTAATCTTATACACCAAGTCAAAAGTTGTGTCACGCATTGTTGTGTGATTTGTTGAAAATAAATCACACAATTACAGAGTTATTTTGTGTACAATTTATTTTTGAAGTTGGTACGTTTCTGAGAAATAAAGAGGTAACTAGCCAAAGCCTACCAATTTTATTTATCCAACAGGCAGCATCAAAATGTCAAGTCACTGAGTATTGAGAAATACTAAACTTTTAACTTTTCTTTTTATTTGTGCAAGTTTAGCATGAATAAATGTTACCTTTTGTCTTAGGTTTGCCTTTGTGTGTTTACATCATTGCAATCAGCTGATATAACTTTTTCAAATATAAAAACTCCATAATTTTATACACACTTTACTCGTCCACCGCCTTTAATAGTGCACAACGGACTGGAGTATATCCTAAAAATTAGCAACCCTATGTACTAAATCCAGAATCAATTTTGAATCATTAAAATAGAATTGTGAAATGCCGAAAGATTCACATCCCTACCTTTATTATTGAATTTATTATTTGGGGTTCTAGTGTGACTGTCACATTGGATGGCACCAGTCCAAGATGCTTCCTATACACTGCTGGACATCAAAATAACTAGAAGCACAAGTAGCAGGTCTGCTTAGGTTCTAAACTAATGAGAAAGAGAGACTGAGGATTTGTTTTTGACAACATAAATAAATATTAGCTTGTTTGCTTAAAATATCCAGTCCATCCAACACCAGGGTAACAGTTATACGTTACAATAAATGTTTTTGAAAATTAAATGAAAAAGATAATTTTTCTTTGTTTGTGCAGTTCATATATTGTCTGTTGATATAACTTTTGATTGTTACCATTCAGCAAAAGTGCTGTGTAAAACATCTACACTAATACACTACTACAGCTAATAGTGTCAGACAATGTTTATTAGCAACTTTCTGGTCCCTCCCTAGCCCTACGTGTACCTCTCTAGCTGCAAAAACAGTCTGAATAAGACTTTCGTTTGTTTAAACAGTGGTTCCAGTTATGTTTACCTGCAGCGAAATGTAAGGGTGTCGATTTGCGTCCTGCCATGTCTTTGGCATTCACGTTCAGCACATCCACGACTTTCTTCACCCTCGAAACATCCCCGTTTCGACAGGCTTCAAACAGGTCCCTGAAAGCCCCGTTTGCACCCCCACCGCCTCCGCTGCTGCTGCTGCTACTGCTGCTGCTGGCCGCGTCACCGCTGCCCGAGTCGGGCGTAGAGACAGGGCTGGTCCCGCTACACTCGGTGGCGGTCGGGGAGCTAGCGTTGCTGCTAGTGCTGCTGCTGCTGCTGGCGGTGAGGGCCAGAGCTGGGGAGGTGGTGGTGGGAGAAGAAGGGGTTGCCTCGCCGTCAGCCTTGTTATCCATCGCGGCTCTGCTGGAAAGCGAGGTGGCATCGTTGGTCGGTGCAGGCGGAGAGCCAGGCGGAGTGGCGGGGAGAGAAGAGCCGCGGGGCGGGGAGGACAGCAGGGAGTTCGGCTGCTGCTGCTGAGAGGAGCGACGAGGCGTCGCCATTTTCAAAACACAACAGTCCCCACTAGCAACAAAAACACTGCTGACAATTTCCTGTCCAAGAAAGACCAACTTCCGCTCGGGTTTACTGGGATTAAAAATACTAAACGTGTATCTCAAAAACTGTTTAATAAAGTTTTACTAAAATATAAGGACATCTTAATTAGTAACAAAGTCTTAATGTAGGACAAAATACCTTGTAGAAATTAGTTTGATGGTTTACACAAATGTTGGCTGTATTTAGCCTATCTTGTTTTTTATTTGTCTCAGTGAAATGTTTATACTACAAACTATGTTGTTGTTTTTTTTATTTTAGGAATTGAAAGAAAATTATTTGGGGGGTAGGTAAAAGTTAGGGGAGGTTTGCATGTTTATTCTAATTCAAAGGGAGACCCCAATTAAAATATTAGATAGGGACTAACCCCCTGTTTATTTATATATATATATTATATCTTATTTTGGTTTTCGTCTGAGTTGTGTTTATGCAGTTTATCTTTCCTTTGTCCAAAGAAGCCGTTTTCTATTTTTGTAACAAAGCTAATAATCTTTCATTTTGTTTAGGGCACAGCCTAATTGGCAAGTACACCAATATAATATTTTATTGATTTGTTATTATTTACAATACTTTATTGGGTGTTATTTTAGCACAATAAAATGTAGTGAATGAGTTGAGTTATGTCAGTTAGTTTGGCTGAACACAGTATTGTCATCTAGTGGGTACTAGTTGTAATAACTTCAGAATACAGGAGCTGCATCAGTCCCTCCGCAAATACAACCAACACTTTAACACACAGAACAACAATATATTGTCAAAATACTTCATTAAAGTATGTATGAATTTGAAGAATATAATACACTGCATGTGTGATACTGGACATGATAATACACATGTACACAACATGTATACAACGTCATACAACAGACAAACTATACACTAATGTGTAGATAATATGCGGCACTACACTAGAACATGATGTAATCGCATTCTTTTAAATACATATTCAAGTCAACCTTTCTTGTTATCTTTTTACAGAAATACATTTTCACTATGATCTAATTTCGCTTTACAGTTGTTGTTTCTGTATGCATTTGCACAACAACAAAAAATTTAATTTATGAACTAGGTTAACAGTAGTTTAAAGGAATGTGTGTGTGTGTTTGGTTGACCGGTGACTCAGCCTATTACACTCTGTTAGTTGTCACTCTGCTTTTGTCTTCATTGTTCAACATCAGCTCCACCCAAGATACAACTTTCTTTTCATTCAAATATATAAAGTTTATGTCAACATTTAATCTGTGGTGGCATTTAATTGAATGTGTCGTTTTCCCGAGCTGAGCTGCAGAAAGAATCATGAGCACGCAGAGGAGAACCTACTCCAATATGATGAAAACTCCAAACATGTAGCTGTGATTTGAGCCAAGGCCCTTCTTTCATGGAAGACACTTCATCAACTGAGGGTTAACAAGGTCTATCTGCACTTTGACGAGTTGAGAAAAACGCATTTGAAAATTCAACAGTTCATAACGTGGACACTATAAAACCAATTCCAACCAATTTTGACATATCACATGTTCCACACTAAGTAGTGAAATTAAGACTATTTGGGCCATCCGATTCAGTGTTTATTATGGGTAGAAACTAAACATATTTTGCAGATAGACCTTTGTGGTTCCGAAAGTGTTGGAAAACCAGAGTCCCAAGGGTCTTTGTGACATTTCCCCACCCGAAAATTGAAAATTGAACCCTCAACTGTATTTTATGCAACTTAGCTTCATTTTAAGCTCTAAAAATGTTTACACAAGTTCCACGTGGCAGGATTTATGGCAATGCCATAAATATTCAGAAATAAAAACCAGGAAACAAAGATGATGATTTATAATTTAAGAGTCAATCCATCTCGAACCTCTATGGTTTTTTAATAAACAGACAACAAAAAAGCAAATTTTACTTTTCTTTATATAACAAGTTAAAAAATAAAATAAAAACATTACATTTAAAATCAAACTCATTGAGCAAGAGTACTATTTTCCAGATGCATTATTTAAAATGAAAGTTAAAGTTAAAGATCAATAAAAAAGTTCAGCTTCTTGAAAGAACTTGAGAAACTGTTAAAGGGCCTACGAAATGATAAACATGAATTTCTACTGATGATAGTAAATGCTATTTGTGTTGTAAAATGATGTGTTATTTATGACATAATGATCGCAGTATTTAATAAATCATGATTTAATATGTTGACCACCGATGTTTACATTGCCGCTACCGGAAACACCCGACGCCGTGTTCTGACGTCACAAGTATAAAATAGTCCACCAGTTGAATACACAGACATACACAGGCAGAAGCGGCAGAAGTGGCGATGTCGGACTCTGGCTCGGATATTTCGACAGAATCGAGTGACAGTGAGTCGTCAATAGACTCGTTGCATCTTCAAGAAGAGGAGTTGATTGAAGAGGATGCCGGTGTCATGGATTTAGATCATGCGGGACGGTGAATCTGGATTTGGCGGAGATCCTGTGCAACAGAACACAGACAGGTATATACATTTGACTATAGTTCATAGAACTTCTCAATATATAGTAAATACATCATAATAAAAAATAACATTATCCTCGATCGTAAATAGATCGCAAGCTATCGATAGCTTGCTAGCGAGTCGATAGCTTGGTTTCCTTGAATTGTTATGAACCCGACTAGTTGTCTGCAAATTGCTCGATCCCTAAATATTCAATTACTTCTCTACTTGGACACATCGACGTCTGTAAAGCTTGATAACTTGATTCTTTCTCGAATCTCTATCGTTGTGACTGATGTCAAACGTCATTTATTACGAGGCTGTATATAAAGCATTAGCTATTAGCTAACAAACAGACCGGAGGACAGCGCTGTTTTATAAAGTATAGTCTGTATACTGACCGTCTCACAGCTGCCTATAGTAGCCGGAACACTTACCAGATGTTCATGGAAGTTACGATGTCGTAACTTTACGAGACTTACGTGAAACGGGTAACAAGTTGCTACTAGATAGATCCAACCTCCATACAACCATAACAGGCTTATGAGCTGCTTACTAGCCTGTCGTGAAACACAGGCATATAAATAGTATGAAATTAAGATGACGTTAATATTGGCCTTTTTTCTGGATATTGCATATTGTGTACATGTCCTTACCTCTCTTATTTTGTACATTTGTACATGTGAAAACTGTACAATTATGGAAGCAATTGAAGAGCTGCTGCCAAGAAAAGGATGTCATGGAGGAATTCAATGAATATGAGGGACATGGTGCAAACATAACCTGCATAACAGATCACCCAGGATTCAAATCAAAGTGTCTGGATGTTTGGGTGTTGCAGACAGCCTACCAAAGGTATTCGAAGAAGGACAGACAACAAGCAGGTGATCAGCCACGTATTGAGTAAGTTACTTGTGTAATGTGTAGAGCTCAAAAACTTTGATGTATTTTTGGGAAGTCAAATGGTCACTCTGGCAAAGTTACAGAATACATAGATAAATAAGCAAATAAGGTTGAAGTGATTACCATTGACATAACCATAACTCGTTATCTGCTATTTTAATTCAGCTATTATACAATTTTAATTCTGCTATATTATGTTATTTTAATTCTGCTATCTTATATTATTTTAATTCGGCTATTGTATCTGCTATTTTATACTATTTTAATTCGGCTATTTTTATAATGGTACTTCAGACTCATTTACATCTACACTGTGATTATTGTACTGTAAATGCTCTTATTCAGTCCTTGTACGAATTGTTATGTTTTTACTGTGAAGCACTTTGGGCTGCAATTCTTGTATGAAAGGTGCTATACAAATAAAGCTTATTATTAGTATTATTATGTATTATCTTGTATTTTACAGAATGTATCACAATATGGCATACCGCCAGCTGGTGAGATTTTGTTGGGGAATACTTGGTAAGAACCACAGAATGCCATCATGTGCCATTCAAAAGATCTGTGCTACATTTCCATCTGACAACTACACGTCGTTCAAGTATCAGCACTTTATTAGAGTCAATAACAAAACACAATGTCAGTTCAGTGATTGAATCTGCTTCTATACAGCACAGCAGCATCCCTCTTGTTTGGTTCTTCCACCGACTGCTGAGTGGAGCTGGGACTTCGAAAGGTTCCTCATCAACATTGTCTTGGCACAAAGCAATTGAGTCTCGTTCAAGAGTTCAGTAACATACTCTGCAAATGTAACATTAATGTTGGCTTTATGATTGAAACAATAAATACAGTAAACAAGTAGCAGGGCTTAACTTCGCGCTCTCCCTTTTGGCGAATGCATTTCGTCATCTCTTTGGTGGAGGATTCTGCACCGGCGGACGTGTTTGAGTCGGTGTGCTGGCTGAATTCTACGTGCGGCGGCTGAATTCTACGTGCGGCGGCTGTATTATACTTGTGACGTCATCGCCCGAACAATGCCGAAGTGGATACTCTCGGCGCAGCGATCAATTGTTGTTAGCGGAAGTCATTTTTATGCTGTTATGATCGTGATTTATTACGAATACATCAATATTAAAAAAATATATATGGCACATTTCACAATAGATATGCAACCTCTATGATATACCAAGGCCAATAACACTGACAAACTATCTATTCGTAGGCCCTTTGAGGTCCCCAAGCTGGCTCCATATAGCTTGAGCCAGGGGCCCCCAGCTGGCTCCAGATAGCTTAAGCCAAAGGCCAACCAGCTGGCTCCAGATAGCTTAAGCCAAAGGCCCCCCAGAATAGAATATCAATAAAATCGCCACAATCTATGTGAAATATAAATCAACATTTAAAGCTTTTAGGTTTGAAAGTTAAGGCCTCCCAGCTGGATCCAGATAGCTTAAACCAAACAGGTCATATGAAGTATAAATTATCTATAAAATAGCCACAATCTATGTGGAATCTAAGTCAACATTTAAAACTTTTAGGTTTAAAAGTTAAGGTCCCAAAGCTAGCTCCAGATAGCTTAAGCCAAAGGTCCCCCAGCTGGCTCCAGATAGCTTAAGCCAAACAGGTCATATGAAGTATAGAATATCTATAAAATAGCCACAATCTATGTGGAATCTAAGTCAACATTTAAAACTTTTAGGTTTAAAAGTTAAGGTCCCCAATCTAGCTCCAGATAGCTTAAACCAGAGGCCACCCAGCTGGCTCCAGATAGCTTAAGCCAAAGGCCCCCCAGCTGGTTCCAGACAGCTTAAGCCAAAAAGGTAATATGAAGTATAGAATATCAATAAAATCGCCACAATCTATGTGAAATATAAATCAACATTTAAAGCTTTTAGGTTGGAAAGTTAAGGTCCCCCAGCTGGCACTAGATAGCTTAAACCAAAGGCCCCCCAGCTGGCTCCAGATAGCTTAAGCCAGAGGCCCCCCAGCTGGCTCCAGTTCGTTTAAACCAGAGAACTCCCAGCTGGCTCCAGATAGCTTAAACCAGAGGCCACCCAGCTGGCTCCAGATAGCTTAAGCCAAAGGCCCCCCAGCTGGCTCCAGATAATTTAAGCCAAAAAGGTAATATGAAGTATAGAATATCAATAAAATCGCCACAATCTATGTGAAAAATAAATCAACATTTAAAGCTTTTAGGTTGGAAAGTTAAGGTCCCCCAGCTGGCACTAGATAGCTTAAGCCAAAGGCCCCCCAGCTGGCTCCAGATAGCTTAAGCCAGAGGCCCCCCAGCTGAATCCAGTTCGTTTAAACCAGAGAACCCCCAGCTGGCTCCAGATAGCTTAAACCAGAGGCCCCCCAGCTGGATCCAGATAGCTTAAGCCAAAGGCCCCCCAGCTGGATCCAGATAGCTTAAACCAAACAGGTCATATGAAGTATAAATTATCTATAAAATAGCCACAATCTATGTGGAATCTAAATCAACATTTAAAACTTTTAGGTTTAAAAGTTAAGGTCCCCAAGCTAGCTCCAGATAGCTTAAGCCAAAGGTCCCCCAGCTGGCTCCAGATAGCTTAAGCCAAACAGGTCATATGAAGTATAAAATCGGCACAATCTATGTGAAACATAAATCAACATTTAAAGCTTTTAGGTTGGAAAGTTAAGGTCCCCCAGCTGGCACTAGATAGCTTAAGCCAAAGGCCCCCCAGCTGGCTCCAGATAGCTTAAGCCAAAGGCCACCCAGCTGGCTCCAGATAGCTCAAACCAGAGAACCCCCAGCTGGCTCCAGATAGCTTAAACCAGAGGCCCCCCAGCTGGATCCAGATAGCTTAAACCAAACAGGTCATATGAAGTATAAATTATCTATAAAATAGCCACAATCTATGTGGAATCTAAATCAACATTTAAAACTTTTAGGTTTAAAAGTTAAGGTCCCCAAGCTAGCTCCAGATAGCTTAAGCCAAAGGTCCCCCAGCTGGCTCCAGATAGCTTAAGCCAAACAGGTCATATGAAGTATAAAATCGGCACAATCTATGTGAAACATAAATCAACATTTAAAGCTTTTAGGTTGGAAAGTTAAGGTCCCCCAGCTGGCACTAGATAGCTTAAGCCAAAGGCCCCCCAGCTGGCTCCAGATAGCTTAAGCCAAAGGCCACCCAGCTGGCTCCAGATAGCTCAAACCAGAGAACCCCCAGCTGGCTCCAGATAGCTTAAACCAGAGGCCCCCCAGCTGGATCCAGATAGCTTAAACCAAACAGGTCATATGAAGTATAAATTATATATAAAATAGCCACAATCTATGTGGAATCTAAATCAACATTTAAAACTTTTAGGTTTAAAAGTTAAGGTCCCCAAGCTAGCTCCAGATAGCTTAAGCCAAAGGTCCCCCAGCTGGTTCCAGACAGCTTAAGCCAAAAAGGTAATATGAAGTATAGAATATCAATAAAATCGCCACAATCTATGTGAAACATAAATCAACATTTAAAGCTTTTAGGTTGGAAGGTTAAGGTCCCCCAGCTGGCACTAGATAGCTTAAGCCAAAGGCCCCCCAGCTGGCTCCAGATAGCTTAAGCCAGAGGCCCCCCAGCTGGCTCCAGTTCGTTTAAACCAGAGAACTCCCAGCTGGCTCCAGATAGCTTAAACCAGAGGCCCCCCAGCTGGCTCCAGATAGCTTTAGCCAAAGGCCCCCCAGCTGGCTCCAGATAATTTAAGCCAAAAAGGTAATATGAAGTATAGAATATCAATAAAATTGCCACAATCTATGTGAAATATAAATCAACATTTAAAGCTTTTAGGTTGGAAAGTTAAGGTCCCCCAGCTGGCACTAGATAGCTTAAGCCAAAAGGCCCCCCAGCTGGCTCCAGATAGCTTAAGCCAGAGGCCCCCCAGCTGGCTCCAGTTCGTTTAAACCAGAGAACCCCCAGCTGGCTCCAGATAGCTTAAGCCAGAGGCCCCCCAGCTGGATCCAGATAGCTTAAACCAAACAGGAGATATGAAGTATAAATTATCTATAAAATAGCCACAATCTATGTGGAATCTAAGTCAACATTTAAAACTTTTAGGTTTAAAATTTAAGGTCCCCAATCTAGCTCCAGATAGCTTAAGCCAAAGGTCCCCCAGCTGGCTCCAGACAGCTTAAGCCAAACATGTCATATGAAGTATAGAATATCAATAAAATCGCCACAATCTATGTGAAATATAAATCAACATTTAAAGCTTTTAGGTTGGAAAGTTAAGGTCCCCCAGCTAGCACTAGATAGCTTAAGCCAAAGGCCCCCCAGCTGGCTCCAGATAGCTTAAGCCAGAGGCCCCCCAGCTGGCTCCAGATAGCTTAAACCAGAGGCCCCCCAGCTGGATCCAGATAATTTAAGACAAAAAGGTAATATGAAGTATAGAATATCAATAAAATCGCCACAATCTATGTGAAATATAAATCAACATTTAAAGCTTTTAGGTTTGAAAGTTAAGGCCTCCCAGCTGGCTCCAGATAGCTTAAGCCAAACAGGTCATATGAAGTATAGAATATCTATAAAATAGCCACAATCTATGTGGAATCTAAATCAACATTTAAAACTTTTAGGTTTAAAAGTTAAGGTCCCCAAGCTAGCTCCAGATAGCTTAAGCCAAAGGTCCCCCAGCTGGCTCCAGATAGCTTAAGCCAAACAGGTCATATGAAGTATAAAATCGGCACAATCTATGTGAAACATAAATCAACATTTAAAGCTTTTAGGTTGGAAAGTTAAGGTCCCCCAGCTGGCACTAGATAGCTTAAGCCAAAGGCCCCCCAGCTGGCTCCAGATAGCTTAAGCCAAAGGCCACCCAGCTGGCTCCAGATAGCTTAAACCAGAGAACCCCCAGCTGGCTCCAGATAGCTTAAACCAGAGGCCCCCCAGCTGGATCCAGATAGCTTAAACCAAACAGGTCATATGAAGTATAAATTATATATAAAATAGCCACAATCTATGTGGAATCTAAATCAACATTTAAAACTTTTAGGTTTAAAAGTTAAGGTCCCCAAGCTAGCTCCAGATAGCTTAAGCCAAAGGTCCCCCAGCTGGCTCCAGATAGCTTAAGCCAAAAAGGTAATATGAAGTATAGAATATCAATAAAATCGCCACAATCTATGTGAAACATAAATCAACATTTAAAGCTTTTAGGTTGGAAGGTTAAGGTCCCCCAGCTGGCACTAGATAGCTTAAGCCAAAGGCCCCCCAGCTGGCTCCAGATAGCTTAAGCCAGAGGCCCCCCAGCTGGCTCCAGGTCGTTTAAACCAGAGAACTCCCAGCTGGCTCCAGATAGCTTAAACCAGAGGCCCCCCAGCTGGCTCCAGATAGCTTTAGCCAAAGGCCCCCCAGCTGGCTCCAGATAATTTAAGCCAAAAAGGTAATATGAAGTATAGAATATCAATAAAATTGCCACAATCTATGTGAAATATAAATCAACATTTAAAGCTTTTAGGTTGGAAAGTTAAGGTCCCCCAGCTGGCACTAGATAGCTTAAGCCAAAAGCCCCCCCAGCTGGCTCCAGATAGCTTAAGCCAGAAGCCCCCCAGCTGGCTCCAGTTGGTTTAAACCAGAGAACCCCCAGCTGGCTCCAGATAGCTTAAGCCAGAGGCCCCCCAGCTGGATCCAGATAGCTTAAACCAAACAGGAGATATGAAGTATAAATTATCTATAAAATAGCCACAATCTATGTGGAATCTAAGTCAACATTTAAAACTTTTAGGTTTAAAAGTTAAGGTCCCCAATCTAGCTCCAGATAGCTTAAGCCAAAGGTCCCCCAGCTGGCTCCAGACAGTTTAAGCCAAACATGTCATATGAAGTATAGAATATCAATAAAATCGCCACAATCTATGTGAAATATAAATCAACATTTAAAGCTTTTAGGTTGGAAAGTTAAGGTCCCCCAGCTGGCACTAGATAGCTTAAGCCAAAGGCCCCCCAGCTGGCTCCAGATAGCTTAAGCCAGAGGCCCCCCAGCTGAATCCAGTTCGTTTAAACCAGAGAACCCCCAGCTGGCTCCAGATAGCTTAAACCAGAGGCCCCCCAGCTGGATCCAGATAGCTTAAGCCAAAGGGCCCCCAGCTGGATCCAGATAGCTTAAACCAAACAGGTCATATGAAGTATAAATTATCTATAAAATAGCCACAATCTATGTGGAATGTAAGTCAACATTTAAAACTTTTAGGTTTAAAAGTTAAGGTCCCAAAGCTAGCTCCAGATAGCTTAAACCAGAGGCCACCCAGCTGGCTCCAGATAGCTTAAGCCAAAGGCCCCCCCAGCTGGCTCCAGATAATTTAAGCCAAAAAGGTAATATGAAGTATAGAATATCAATAAAATCGCCACAATCTATGTGAAACATAAATCAACATTTAAAGCTTTTAGGTTGGAAAGTTAAGGTCCCCCAGCTGGCACTAGATATCTTAAGCCAAAGGCCCCCCAGCTGGCTCCAGATAATTTAAGCCAAAAAGAATATATGAAGTATAGAATATCAATAAAATCGCCACAATCTATGTGAAAAATAAATCAACATTTAAAGCTTTTAGGTTGGAAAGTTAAGGTCCCCCAGCTGGCACTAGATAGCTTAAGCCAAAGGCCCCCCAGCTGGCTCCAGATAGCTTAAGCCAGAGGCCCCCCAGCTGAATCCAGTTCGTTTAAACCAGAGAACCCCCAGCTGGCTCCAGATAGCTTAAACCAGAGGCCCCCCAGCTGGATCCAGATAGCTTAAGCCAAAGGCCCCCCAGCTGGATCCAGATAGCTTAAACCAAACAGGTCATATGAAGTATAAATTATCTATAAAATAGCCACAATCTATGTGGAATCTAAATCAACATTTAAAACTTTTAGGTTTAAAAGTTAAGGTCCCCAAGCTAGCTCCAGATAGCTTAAGCCAAAGGTCCCCCAGCTGGCTCCAGATAGCTTAAGCCAAACAGGTCATATGAAGTATAAAATATCTATAAAATCGGCACAATCTATGTGAAACATAAATCAACATTTAAAGCTTTTAGGTTGGAAAGTTAAGGTCCCCCAGCTGGCACTAGATAGCTTAAGCCAAAGGCCCCCCAGCTGGCTCCAGATAGCTTAAGCCAAAGGCCACCCAGCTGGCTCCAGATAGCTTAAGCCAAAGGCCACCCAGCTGGCTCCAGATAGCTTAAACCAGAGAACCCCCAGCTGGCTCCAGATAGCTTAAACCAGAGGCCCGCCAGCTGGATCCAGATAGCTTAAACCAAACAGGTCATATGAAGTATAAATTATATATAAAATAGCCACAATCTATGTGGAATCTAAATCAACATTTAAAACTTTTAGGTTTAAAAGTTAAGGTCCCCAAGCTAGCTCCAGATAGCTTAAGCCAAAGGTCCCCCAGCTGGCTCCAGATAGCTTAAGCCAGAGGCCCCCCAGCTGGCTCCAGTTCGTTTAAACCAGAGAACCCCCAGCTGGCTCCAGATAGCTTAAACCAGAGGCCCCCCAGCTGGCTCCAGATAGCTTAAGCCAAAAAGGTAATATGAAGTATAGAATATCAATAAAATCGCCACAATCTACGTGAAACATAAATCAACATTTAAAGCTTTTAGGTTGGAAAGTTAAGGTCCCCCAGCTGGCACTAGATAGCTTAAGCCAAAGGCCCCCCAGCTGGCTCCAGATAGCTTAAGCCAGAGGCCCCCCAGCTGGCTCCAGTTCGTTTAAACCAGAGAACTCCCAGCTGGCTCCAGATAGCTTAAACCAGAGGCTCCCCAGCTGGCTCCAGATAGCTTTAGCCAAAGGCCCCCCAGCTGGCTCCAGATAATTTAAGCCAAAAAGGTAATATGAAGTATAGAATATCAATAAAATCGCCACAATCTATGTGAAACATAAATCAACATTTAAAGCTTTTAGGTTGGAAAGTTAAGGTCCCCCAGCTGGCACTAGATATCTTAAGCCAAAGGCCCCCCAGCTGGCTCCAGATAATTTAAGCCAAAAAGAATATATGAAGTATAGAATATCAATAAAATCGCCACAATCTATGTGAAAAATAAATCAACATTTAAAGCTTTTAGGTTGGAAAGTTAAGGTCCCCCAGCTGGCACTAGATAGCTTAAGCCAAAGGCCCCCCAGCTGGCTCCAGATAGCTTAAGCCAGAGGCCCCCCAGCTGAATCCAGTTCGTTTAAACCAGAGAACCCCCAGCTGGCTCCAGATAGCTTAAACCAGAGGCCCCCCAGCTGGATCCAGATAGCTTAAGCCAAAGGCCCCCCAGCTGGATCCAGATAGCTTAAACCAAACAGGTCATATGAAGTATAAATTATCTATAAAATAGCCACAATCTATGTGGAATCTAAATCAACATTTAAAACTTTTAGGTTTAAAAGTTAAGGTCCCCAAGCTAGCTCCAGATAGCTTAAGCCAAAGGTCCCCCAGCTGGCTCCAGATAGCTTAAGCCAAACAGGTCATATGAAGTATAAAATATCTATAAAATCGGCACAATCTATGTGAAACATAAATCAACATTTAAAGCTTTTAGGTTGGAAAGTTAAGGTCCCCCAGCTGGCACTAGATAGCTTAAGCCAAAGGCCCCCCAGCTGGCTCCAGATAGCTTAAGCCAAAGGCCACCCAGCTGGCTCCAGATAGCTTAAGCCAAAGGCCACCCAGCTGGCTCCAGATAGCTTAAACCAGAGAACCCCCAGCTGGCTCCAGATAGCTTAAACCAGAGGCCCGCCAGCTGGATCCAGATAGCTTAAACCAAACAGGTCATATGAAGTATAAATTATATATAAAATAGCCACAATCTATGTGGAATCTAAATCAACATTTAAAACTTTTAGGTTTAAAAGTTAAGGTCCCCAAGCTAGCTCCAGATAGCTTAAGCCAAAGGTCCCCGAGCTGGCTCCAGATAGCTTAAGCCAGAGGCCCCCCAGCTGGCTCCAGTTCGTTTAAACCAGAGAACCCCCAGCTGGCTCCAGATAGCTTAAACCAGAGGCCCCCCAGCTGGCTCCAGATAGCTTAAGCCAAAAAGGTAATATGAAGTATAGAATATCAATAAAATCGCCACAATCTACGTGAAACATAAATCAACATTTAAAGCTTTTAGGTTGGAAAGTTAAGGTCCCCCAGCTGGCACTAGATAGCTTAAGCCAAAGGCCCCCCAGCTGGCTCCAGATAGCTTAAGCCAGAGGCCCCCCAGCTGGCTCCAGTTCGTTTAAACCAGAGAACTCCCAGCTGGCTCCAGATAGCTTAAACCAGAGGCTCCCCAGCTGGCTCCAGATAGCTTTAGCCAAAGGCCCCCCAGCTGGCTCCAGATAATTTAAGCCAAAAAGGTAATATGAAGTATAGAATATCAATAAAATTGCCACAATCTATGTGAAATATAAATCAACATTTAAAGCTTTTAGTTTGGAAAGTTAAGGTCCCCCAGCTGGCACTAGATAGCTTAAGCCAAAGGCCCCCCAGCTGGCTCCAGATAGCTTAAGCCAGAGGCCCCCCAGCTGGCTCCAGTTCGTTTAAACCAGAGAACCCCCAGCTGGCTCCAGATAGCTTAAACCAGAGGCCCCCCAGCTGGATCCAGATAGCTTAAGCCAAACAGGTCATATGAAGTATAATTTATCTATAAAATAGCCACAATCTATGTGGAATCTAAGTCAACATTTAAAACTTTTAGGTTTAAAAGTTAAGGTCCCCAAGCTAGCTCCAGATAGCTTAAGCCAAAGGTCCCCCAGCTGGCTCCAGATAGCTTAAGCCAGAGGCCCCCCAGCTGGCTCCAGTTCGTTTAAACCAGAGAACCCCCAGCTGGCTCCAGATAGCTTAAACCAGAGGCCCCCCAGCTGGCTCCAGATAGCTTAAGCCAAAAAGGTAATATGAAGTATAGAATATCAATAAAATCGCCACAATCTACGTGAAACATAAATCAACATTTAAAGCTTTTAGGTTGGAAAGTTAAGGTCCCCCAGCTGGCACTAGATAGCTTAAGCCAAAGGCCCCCCAGCTGGCTCCAGATAGCTTAAGCCAGAGGCCCCCCAGCTGGCTCCAGTTCGTTTAAACCAGAGAACTCCCAGCTGGCTCCAGATAGCTTAAACCAGAGGCCCCCCAGCTGGCTCCAGATAGCTTTAGCCAAAGGCCCCCCAGCTGGCTCCAGATAATTTAAGCCAAAAAGGTAATATGAAGTATAGAATATCAATAAAATTGCCACAATCTATGTGAAATATAAATCAACATTTAAAGCTTTTAGTTTGGAAAGTTAAGGTCCCCCAGCTGGCACTAGATAGCTTAAGCCAAAGGCCCCCCAGCTGGCTCCAGATAGCTTAAGCCAGAGGCCCCCCAGCTGGCTCCAGTTCGTTTAAACCAGAGAACCCCCAGCTGGCTCCAGATAGCTTAAACCAGAGGCCCCCCAGCTGGATCCAGATAGCTTAAGCCAAACAGGTCATATGAAGTATAATTTATCTATAAAATAGCCACAATCTATGTGGAATCTAAGTCAACATTTAAAACTTTTAGGTTTAAAAGTTAAGGTCCCCAAGCTAGCTTGAGATAGCTTTAGCCAAAGCAAACCCAGCTGGCTCCAGATAATTTAAGCCAAAAAGGTAATATGAAGTATAGAATATCAATAAAATTGCCACAATCTATGTGAAATATAAATCAACATTTAAAGCTTTTAGGTTGGAAAGTTAAGGTCCCCCAACTGGCACTAGATAGCTTAAGCCAAAAGGCCCCCCAGCTGGCTCCAGATAGCTTAAGCCAGAGGCCCCCCAGCTGGCTCCAGTTCGTTTAAACCAGAGAACCCCCAGCTGGCTCCAGATAGCTTAAGCCAGAGGCCCCCCAGCTGGATCCAGATAGCTTAAACCAAACAGGAGATATGAAGTATAAATTATCTATAAAATAGCCACAATCTATGTGGAATCTAAGTCAACATTTAAAACTTTTAGGTTTAAAAGTTAAGGTCCCCAATCTAGCTCCAGATAGCTTAAGCCAGAGGCCCCCCAGCTGGCTCCAGTTCGTTTAAACCAGAGAACCCCCAGCTGGCTCCAGATAGCTTTAGCCAAAGGCCCCCCCAGCTGGCTCCAGATAATTTAAGCCAAAAAGGTAATATGAAGTATAGAATATCAATAAAATTGCCACAATCTATGTGAAATATAAATCAACATTTAAAGCTTTTAGTTTGGAAAGTTAAGGTCCCCCAGCTGGCACTAGATAGCTTAAGCCAAAGGCCCCCCAGCTGGCTCCAGATAGCTTAAGCCAGAGGCCCCCCAGCTGGCTCCAGTTCGTTTAAACCAGAGAACCCCCAGCTGGCTCCAGATAGCTTAAACCAGAGGCCCCCCAGCTGGATCCAGATAGCTTAAGCCAAACAGGTCATATGAAGTATAATTTATCTATAAAATAGCCACAATCTATGTGGAATCTAAGTCAACATTTAAAACTTTTAGGTTTAAAAGTTAAGGTCCCCAAGCTAGCTCCAGATAGCTTAAGCCAAAGGTCCCCCAGCTGGCTCCAGATAGCTTAAGCCAGAGGCCCCCCAGCTGGCTCCAGTTCGTTTAAACCAGAGAACCCCCAGCTGGCTCCAGATAGCTTAAACCAGAGGCCCCCCAGCTGGCTCCAGATAGCTTAAGCCAAAAAGGTAATATGAAGTATAGAATATCAATAAAATCGCCACAATCTACGTGAAACATAAATCAACATTTAAAGCTTTTAGGTTGGAAAGTTAAGGTCCCCCAGCTGGCACTAGATAGCTTAAGCCAAAGGCCCCCCAGCTGGCTCCAGATAGCTTAAGCCAGAGGCCCCCCAGCTGGCTCCAGTTCGTTTAAACCAGAGAACTCCCAGCTGGCTCCAGATAGCTTAAACCAGAGGCCCCCCAGCTGGCTCCAGATAGCTTTAGCCAAAGGCCCCCCAGCTGGCTCCAGATAATTTAAGCCAAAAAGGTAATATGAAGTATAGAATATCAATAAAATTGCCACAATCTATGTGAAATATAAATCAACATTTAAAGCTTTTAGTTTGGAAAGTTAAGGTCCCCCAGCTGGCACTAGATAGCTTAAGCCAAAGGCCCCCCAGCTGGCTCTAGATAGCTTAAGCCAGAGGCCCCCCAGCTGGCTCCAGTTCGTTTAAACCAGAGAACCCCCAGCTGGCTCCAGATAGCTTAAACCAGAGGCCCCCCAGCTGGATCCAGTTAGCTTAAGCCAAACAGGTCATATGAAGTATAATTTATCTATAAAATAGCCACAATCTATGTGGAATCTAAGTCAACATTTAAAACTTTTAGGTTTAAAAGTTAAGGTCCCCAAGCTAGCTTGAGATAGCTTTAGCCAAAGCAAACCCAGCTGGCTCCAGATAATTTAAGCCAAAAAGGTAATATGAAGTATAGAATATCAATAAAATTGCCACAATCTATGTGAAATATAAATCAACATTTAAAGCTTTTAGGTTGGAAAGTTAAGGTCCCCCAACTGGCACTAGATAGCTTAAGCCAAAAGGCCCCCCAGCTGGCTCCAGATAGCTTAAGCCAGAGGCCCCCCAGCTGGCTCCAGTTCGTTTAAACCAGAGAACCCCCAGCTGGCTCCAGATAGCTTAAGCCAGAGGCCCCCCAGCTGGATCCAGATAGCTTAAACCAAACAGGAGATATGAAGTATAAATTATCTATAAAATAGCCACAATCTATGTGGAATCTAAGTCAACATTTAAAACTTTTAGGTTTAAAAGTTAAGGTCCCCAATCTAGCTCCAGATAGCTTAAGCCAGAGGCCCCCCAGCTGGCTCCAGTTCGTTTAAACCAGAGAACCCCCAGCTGGCTCCAGATAGCTTAAGCCAAAGGCCCCCCCAGCTGGCTCCAGATAATTTAAGCCAAAAAGAATATATGAAGTATAGAATATCAATAAAATCGCCACAATCTATGTGAAAAATAAATCAACATTTAAAGCTTTTAGGTTGGAAAGTTAAGGTCCCCCAGCTGGCACTAGATAGCTTAAGCCAAAGGCCCCCCAGCTGGCTCCAGATAGCTTAAGCCAGAGGCCCCCCAGCTGAATCCAGTTCGTTTAAACCAGAGAACCCCCAGCTGGCTCCAGATAGCTTAAACCAGAGGCCCCCCAGCTGGATCCAGATAGCTTAAGCCAAAGGCCCCCCAGCTGGATCCAGATAGCTTAAACCAAACAGGTCATATGAAGTATAAATTATCTATAAAATAGCCACAATCTATGTGGAATCTAAATCAACATTTAAAACTTTTAGGTTTAAAAGTTAAGGTCCCCAAGCTAGCTCCAGATAGCTTAAGCCAAAGGTCCCCCAGCTGGCTCCAGATAGCTTAAGCCAGAGGCCCCCCAGCTGGCTCCAGTTCGTTTAAACCAGAGAACCCCCAGCTGGCTCCAGATAGCTTAAACCGGAGGCCACCCAGCTGGCTCCAGATAGCTTAAGCCAAAGGCCCCCCCAGCTCGCTCCAGATAATTTAAGCCAAAAAGAATATATGAAGTATAGAATATCAATAAAATCGCCACAATCTATGTGAAAAATAAATCAACATTTAAAGCTTTTAGGTTGGAAAGTTAAGGTCCCCCAGCTGGCACTAGATAGCTTAAGCCAAAGGCCCCCCAGCTGGCTCCAGATAGCTTAAGCCAGAGGCCCCCCAGCTGGCTCCAGTTCGTTTAAACCAGAGAACCCCCAGCTGGCTCCAGATAGCTTAAACCAGAGGCCACCCAGCTGGCTCCAGATAGCTTAAGCCAAAGGCCCCCCCAGCTGGCTCCAGATAATTTTAGCCAAAAAGGTAATATGAAGTATAGAATATCAATAAAATCGCCACAATCTATGTGAAACATAAATCAACATTTAAAGCTTTTAGGTTGGAAAGTTAAGGTCCCCCAGCTGGCACTAGATATCTTAAGCCAAAGGCCCCCCAGCTGGCTCCAGATAATTTAAGACAAAAAGGTAATATGAAGTATAGAATATCAATAAAATCGCCACAATCTATGTGAAATATAAATCAACATTTAAAGCTTTTAGGTTTGAAAGTTAAGGCCTCCCAGCTGGATCCAGATAGCTTAAACCAAACAGGTCATATGAAGTATAAATTATCTATAAAATAGCCACAATCTATGTGGAATCTAAGTCAACATTTAAAACTTTTAGGTTTAAAAGTTAAGGTCCCAAAGCTAGCTCCAGATAGCTTAAGCCAAAGGTCCCCCAGCTGGCTCCAGATAGCTTAAGCCAAACAGGTCATATGAAGTATAGAATATCTATAAAATAGCCACAATCTGTGTGGAATCTAAGTCAACATTTAAAACTTTTAGGTTTAAAAGTTAAGGTCCCCAATCTAGCTCCAGATAGCTTAAACCAGAGGCCACCCAGCTGGCTCCAGATAGCTTAAGCCAAAGGCCCCCCAGCTGGTTCCAGACAGCTTAAGCCAAAAAGGTAATATGAAGTATAGAATATCAATAAAATCGCCACAATCTATGTGAAATATAAATCAACATTTAAAGCTTTTAGGTTGGAAAGTTAAGGTCCCCCAGCTGGCACTAGATAGCTTAAACCAAAGGCCCCCCAGCTGGCTCCAGATAGCTTAAGCCAGAGGCCCCCCAGCTGGCTCCAGTTCGTTTAAACCAGAGAACTCCCAGCTGGCTCCAGATAGCTTAAACCAGAGGCCACCCAGCTGGCTCCAGATAGCTTAAGCCAAAGGCCCCCCAGCTGGCTCCAGATAATTTAAGCCAAAAAGGTAATATGAAGTATAGAATATCAATAAAAATCGCCACAATCTATGTGAAAAATAAATCAACATTTAAAGCTTTTAGGTTGGAAAGTTAAGGTCCCCCAGCTGGCACTAGATAGCTTAAGCCAAAGGCCCCCCAGCTGGCTCCAGATAGCTTAAGCCAGAGGCCCCCCAGCTGAATCCAGTTCGTTTAAACCAGAGAACCCCCAGCTGGCTCCAGATAGCTTAAACCAGAGGCCCCCCAGCTGGATCCAGATAGCTTAAGCCAAAGGCCCCCCAGCTGGATCCAGATAGCTTAAACCAAACAGGTCATATGAAGTATAAATTATCTATAAAATAGCCACAATCTATGTGGAATCTAAATCAACATTTAAAACTTTTAGGTTTAAAAGTTAAGGTCCCCAAGCTAGCTCCAGATAGCTTAAGCCAAAGGTCCCCCAGCTGGCTCCAGATAGCTTAAGCCAAACAGGTCATATGAAGTATAAAATATCTATAAAATCGGCACAATCTATGTGAAACATAAATCAACATTTAAAGCTTTTAGGTTGGAAAGTTAAGGTCCCCCAGCTGGCACTAGATAGCTTAAGCCAAAGGCCCCCCAGCTGGCTCCAGATAGCTTAAGCCAAAGGCCACCCAGCTGGCTCCAGATAGCTTAAGCCAAAGGCCACCCAGCTGGCTCCAGATAGCTTAAACCAGAGAACCCCCAGCTGGCTCCAGATAGCTTAAACCAGAGGCCCCCCAGCTGGATCCAGATAGCTTAAACCAAACAGGTCATATGAAGTATAAATTATATATAAAATAGCCACAATCTATGTGGAATCTAAATCAACATTTAAAACTTTTAGGTTTAAAAGTTAAGGTCCCCAAGCTAGCTCCAGATAGCTTAAGCCAAAGGCCCCCCAGCTGGCTCCAGATAGCTTAAGCCAGAGGCCCCCCAGCTGGCTCCAGTTCGTTTAAACCAGAGAACCCCCAGCTGGCTCCAGATAGCTTAAACCAGAGGCCCCCCAGCTGGCTCCAGATAGCTTAAGCCAAAAAGGTAATATGAAGTATAGAATATCAATAAAATCGCCACAATCTACGTGAAACATAAATCAACATTTAAAGCTTTTAGGTTGGAAAGTTAAGGTCCCCCAGCTGGCACTAGATAGCTTAAGCCAAAGGCCCCCCAGCTGGCTCCAGATAGCTTAAGCCAGAGGCCCCCCAGCTGGCTCCAGTTCGTTTAAACCAGAGAACTCCCAGCTGGCTCCAGATAGCTTAAACCAGAGGCCCCCCAGCTGGCTCCAGATAGCTTTAGCCAAAGGCCCCCCAGCTGGCTCCAGATAATTTAAGCCAAAAAGGTAATATGAAGTATAGAATATCAATAAAATTGCCACAATCTATGTGAAATATAAATCAACATTTAAAGCTTTTAGTTTGGAAAGTTAAGGTCCCCCAGCTGGCACTAGATAGCTTAAGCCAAAGGCCCCCCAGCTGGCTCCAGATAGCTTAAGCCAGAGGCCCCCCAGCTGGCTCCAGTTCGTTTAAACCAGAGAACCCCCAGCTGGCTCCAGATAGCTTAAACCAGAGGCCCCCCAGCTGGATCCAGATAGCTTAAGCCAAACAGGTCATATGAAGTATAATTTATCTATAAAATAGCCACAATCTATGTGGAATCTAAGTCAACATTTAAAACTTTTAGGTTTAAAAGTTAAGGTCCCCAAGCTAGCTCCAGATAGCTTAAGCCAAAGGTCCCCCAGCTGGCTCCAGATAGCTTAAGCCAGAGGCCCCCCAGCTGGCTCCAGTTCGTTTAAACCAGAGAACCCCCAGCTGGCTCCAGATAGCTTAAACCAGAGGCCCCCCAGCTGGCTCCAGATAGCTTAAGCCAAAAAGGTAATATGAAGTATAGAATATCAATAAAATCGCCACAATCTACGTGAAACATAAATCAACATTTAAAGCTTTTAGGTTGGAAAGTTAAGGTCCCCCAGCTGGCACTAGATAGCTTAAGCCAAAGGCCCCCCAGCTGGCTCCAGATAGCTTAAGCCAGAGGCCCCCCAGCTGGCTCCAGTTCGTTTAAACCAGAGAACTCCCAGCTGGCTCCAGATAGCTTAAACCAGAGGCCCCCCAGCTGGCTCCAGATAGCTTTAGCCAAAGGCCCCCCAGCTGGCTCCAGATAATTTAAGCCAAAAAGGTAATATGAAGTATAGAATATCAATAAAATTGCCACAATCTATGTGAAATATAAATCAACATTTAAAGCTTTTAGTTTGGAAAGTTAAGGTCCCCCAGCTGGCACTAGATAGCTTAAGCCAAAGGCCCCCCAGCTGGCTCCAGATAGCTTAAGCCAGAGGCCCCCCAGCTGGCTCCAGTTCGTTTAAACCAGAGAACCCCCAGCTGGCTCCAGATAGCTTAAACCAGAGGCCCCCCAGCTGGATCCAGATAGCTTAAGCCAAACAGGTCATATGAAGTATAATTTATCTATAAAATAGCCACAATCTATGTGGAATCTAAGTCAACATTTAAAACTTTTAGGTTTAAAAGTTAAGGTCCCCAAGCTAGCTCCAGATAGCTTAAGCCAAAGGTCCCCCAGCTGGCTCCAGATAGCTTAAGCCAGAGGCCCCCCAGCTGGCTCCAGTTCGTTTAAACCAGAGAACCCCCAGCTGGCTCCAGATAGCTTAAACCAGAGGCCCCCCAGCTGGCTCCAGATAGCTTAAGCCAAAAAGGTAATATGAAGTATAGAATATCAATAAAATCGCCACAATCTACGTGAAACATAAATCAACATTTAAAGCTTTTAGGTTGGAAAGTTAAGGTCCCCCAGCTGGCACTAGATAGCTTAAGCCAAAGGCCCCCCAGCTGGCTCCAGATAGCTTAAGCCAGAGGCCCCCCAGCTGGCTCCAGTTCGTTTAAACCAGAGAACTCCCAGCTGGCTCCAGATAGCTTAAACCAGAGGCCCCCCAGCTGGCTCCAGATAGCTTTAGCCAAAGGCCCCCCAGCTGGCTCCAGATAATTTAAGCCAAAAAGGTAATATGAAGTATAGAATATCAATAAAATTGCCACAATCTATGTGAAATATAAATCAACATTTAAAGCTTTTAGTTTGGAAAGTTAAGGTCCCCCAGCTGGCACTAGATAGCTTAAGCCAAAGGCCCCCCAGCTGGCTCCAGATAGCTTAAGCCAGAGGCCCCCCAGCTGGCTCCAGTTCGTTTAAACCAGAGAACCCCCAGCTGGCTCCAGATAGCTTAAACCAGAGGCCCCCCAGCTGGATCCAGATAGCTTAAGCCAAACAGGTCATATGAAGTATAATTTATCTATAAAATAGCCACAATCTATGTGGAATCTAAGTCAACATTTAAAACTTTTAGGTTTAAAAGTTAAGGTCCCCAAGCTAGCTCCAGATAGCTTAAGCCAAAGGTCCCCCAGCTGGCTCCAGATAGCTTAAGCCAGAGGCCCCCCAGCTGGCTCCAGTTCGTTTAAACCAGAGAACCCCCAGCTGGCTCCAGATAGCTTAAACCAGAGGCCCCCCAGCTGGCTCCAGATAGCTTAAGCCAAAAAGGTAATATGAAGTATAGAATATCAATAAAATCGCCACAATCTACATGAAACATAAATCAACATTTAAAGCTTTTAGGTTGGAAAGTTAAGGTCCCCCAGCTGGCACTAGATAGCTTAAGCCAAAGGCCCCCCAGCTGGCTCCAGATAGCTTAAGCCAGAGGCCCCCCAGCTGGCTCCAGTTCGTTTAAACCAGAGAACTCCCAGCTGGCTCCAGATAGCTTAAACCAGAGGCCCCCCAGCTGGCTCCAGATAGCTTTAGCCAAAGGCCCCCCAGCTGGCTCCAGATAATTTAAGCCAAAAAGGTAATATGAAGTATAGAATATCAATAAAATTGCCACAATCTATGTGAAATATAAATCAACATTTAAAGCTTTTAGTTTGGAAAGTTAAGGTCCCCCAGCTGGCACTAGATAGCTTAAGCCAAAGGCCCCCCAGCTGGCTCCAGATAGCTTAAGCCAGAGGCCCCCCAGCTGGCTCCAGTTCGTTTAAACCAGAGAACCCCCAGCTGGCTCCAGATAGCTTAAACCAGAGGCCCCCCAGCTGGATCCAGATAGCTTAAGCCAAACAGGTCATATGAAGTATAATTTATCTATAAAATAGCCACAATCTATGTGGAATCTAAGTCAACATTTAAAACTTTTAGGTTTAAAAGTTAAGGTCCCCAAGCTAGCTTGAGATAGCTTTAGCCAAAGCAAACCCAGCTGGCTCCAGATAATTTAAGCCAAAAAGGTAATATGAAGTATAGAATATCAATAAAATTGCCACAATCTATGTGAAATATAAATCAACATTTAAAGCTTTTAGGTTGGAAAGTTAAGGTCCCCCAACTGGCACTAGATAGCTTAAGCCAAAAGGCCCCCCAGCTGGCTCCAGATAGCTTAAGCCAGAGGCCCCCCAGCTGGCTCCAGTTCGTTTAAACCAGAGAACCCCCAGCTGGCTCCAGATAGCTTAAACCAGAGGCCCCCCAGCTGGATCCAGATAGCTTAAACCAAACAGGTCATATGAAGTATAAATTATATATAAAATAGCCACAATCTATGTGGAATCTAAATCAACATTTAAAACTTTTAGGTTTAAAAGTTAAGGTCCCCAATCTAGCTCCAGATAGCTTAAGCCAGAGGCCCCCCAGCTGGCTCCAGATAGCTTAAGCCAGAGGCCCCCCAGCTGGCTCCAGTTCGTTTAAACCAGAGAACCCCCAGGTGGCTCCAGATAGCTTAAACCAGAGGCCCCCCAGCTGGCTCCAGATAGCTTAAGCCAAAAAGGTAATATGAAGTATAGAATATCAATAAAATCGCCACAATCTACGTGAAACATAAATCAACATTTAAAGCTTTTAGGTTGGAAAGTTAAGGTCCCCCAGCTGGCACTAGATAGCTTAAGCCAAAGGCCCCCCAGCTGGCTCCAGATAGCTTAAGCCAGAGGCCCCCCAGCTGGCTCCAGTTCGTTTAAACCAGAGAACCCCCAGCTGGCTCCAGATAGCTTAAACCAGAGGCCCCCCAGCTGGCTCCAGATAGCTTAAGCCAAAAAGGTAATATGAAGTATAGAATATCAATAAAATCGCCACAATCTACGTGAAACATAAATCAACATTTAAAGCTTTTAGGTTGGAAAGTTAAGGTCCCCCAGCTGGCACTAGATAGCTTAAGCCAAAGGCCCCCCAGCTGGCTCCAGATAGCTTAAGCCAGAGGCCCCCCAGCTGGCTCCAGTTCGTTTAAACCAGAGAACTCCCAGCTGGCTCCAGATAGCTTAAACCAGAGGCCCCCCAGCTGGCTCCAGATAGCTTTAGCCAAAGGCCCCCCAGCTGGCTCCAGATAATTTAAGCCAAAAAGGTAATATGAAGTATAGAATATCAATAAAATTGCCACAATCTATGTGAAATATAAATCAACATTTAAAGCTTTTAGTTTGGAAAGTTAAGGTCCCCCAGCTGGCACTAGATAGCTTAAGCCAAAGGCCCCCCAGCTGGCTCCAGATAGCTTAAGCCAGAGGCCCCCCAGCTGGCTCCAGTTCGTTTAAACCAGAGAACCCCCAGCTGGCTCCAGATAGCTTAAACCAGAGGCCCCCCAGCTGGATCCAGATAGCTTAAGCCAAACAGGTCATATGAAGTATAATTTATCTATAAAATAGCCACAATCTATGTGGAATCTAAGTCAACATTTAAAACTTTTAGGTTTAAAAGTTAAGGTCCCCAAGCTAGCTTGAGATAGCTTTAGCCAAAGCAAACCCAGCTGGCTCCAGATAATTTAAGCCAAAAAGGTAATATGAAGTATAGAATATCAATAAAATTGCCACAATCTATGTGAAATATAAATCAACATTTAAAGCTTTTAGGTTGGAAAGTTAAGGTCCCCCAACTGGCACTAGATAGCTTAAGCCAAAAGGCCCCCCAGCTGGCTCCAGATAGCTTAAGCCAGAGGCCCCCCAGCTGGCTCCAGTTCGTTTAAACCAGAGAACCCCCAGCTGGCTCCAGATAGCTTAAACCAGAGGCCCCCCAGCTGGATCCAGATAGCTTAAACCAAACAGGTCATATGAAGTATAAATTATATATAAAATAGCCACAATCTATGTGGAATCTAAATCAACATTTAAAACTTTTAGGTTTAAAAGTTAAGGTCCCCAATCTAGCTCCAGATAGCTTAAGCCAGAGGCCCCCCAGCTGGCTCCAGATAGTTTAAGCCAGAGGCCCCCCAGCTGGCTCCAGTTCGTTTAAACCAGAGAACCCCCAGGTGGCTCCAGATAGCTTAAACCAGAGGCCCCCCAGCTGGCTCCAGATAGCTTAAGCCAAAAAGGTAATATGAAGTATAGAATATCAATAAAATCGCCACAATCTACGTGAAACATAAATCAACATTTAAAGCTTTTAGGTTGGAAAGTTAAGGTCCCCCAGCTGGCACTAGATAGCTTAAGCCAAAGGCCCCCCAGCTGGCTCCAGATAGCTTAAGCCAGAGGCCCCCCAGCTGGCTCCAGTTCGTTTAAACCAGAGAACTCCCAGCTGGCTCCAGATAGCTTAAACCAGAGGCCCCCCAGCTGGGTCCAGATAGCTTTAGCCAAAGGCCCCCCAGCTGGCTCCAGATAATTTAAGCCAAAAAGGTAATATGAAGTATAGAATATCAATAAAATTGCCACAATCTATGTGAAATATAAATCAACATTTAAAGCTTTTAGTTTGGAAAGTTAAGGTCCCCCAGCTGGCACTAGATAGCTTAAGCCAAAGGCCCCCCAGCTGGCTCCAGATAGCTTAAGCCAGAGGCCCCCCAGCTGGCTCCAGTTCGTTTAAACCAGAGAACCCCCAGCTGGCTCCAGATAGCTTAAACCAGAGGCCCCCCAGCTGGATCCAGATAGCTTAAGCCAAACAGGTCATATGAAGTATAATTATCTATAAAATAGCCACAATCTATGTGGAATCTAAGTCAACATTTAAAACTTTTAGGTTTAAAAGTTAAGGTCCCCAAGCTAGCTTGAGATAGCTTTAGCCAAAGCAAACCCAGCTGGCTCCAGATAATTTAAGCCAAAAAGGTAATATGAAGTATAGAATATCAATAAAATTGCCACAATCTATGTGAAATATAAATCAACATTTAAAGCTTTTAGGTTGGAAAGTTAAGGTCCCCCAACTGGCACTAGATAGCTTAAGCCAAAAGGCCCCCCAGCTGGCTCCAGATAGCTTAAGCCAGAGGCCCCCCAGCTGGCTCCAGTTCGTTTAAACCAGAGAACCCCCAGCTGGCTCCAGATAGCTTAAACCAGAGGCCCCCCAGCTGGATCCAGATAGCTTAAACCAAACAGGTCATATGAAGTATAAATTATATATAAAATAGCCACAATCTATGTGGAATCTAAATCAACATTTAAAACTTTTAGGTTTAAAAGTTAAGGTCCCCAAGCTAGCTCCAGATAGCTTAAGCCAAAGGCCCCCCAGCTGGCTCCAGATAGCTTAAGCCAGAGGCCCCCCAGCTGGCTCCAGTTCGTTTAAACCAGAGAACCCCCAGCTGGCTCCAGATAGCTTAAACCAGAGGCCCCCCAGCTGGCTCCAGATAGCTTAAGCCAAAAAGGTAATATGAAGTATAGAATATCAATAAAATCGCCACAATCTACGTGAAACATAAATCAACATTTAAAGCTTTTAGGTTGGAAAGTTAAGGTCCCCCAGCTGGCACTAGATAGCTTAAGCCAAAGGCCCCCCAGCTGGCTCCAGATAGCTTAAGCCAGAGGCCCCCCAGCTGGCTCCAGTTCGTTTAAACCAGAGAACTCCCAGCTGGCTCCAGATAGCTTAAACCAGAGGCCCCCCAGCTGGCTCCAGATAGCTTAAGCCAGAGGCCCCCCAGCTGGATCCAGATAGCTTAAACCAAACAGGAGATATGAAGTATAAATTATCTATAAAATAGCCACAATCTACAGTATATCTCAAAAGTGAGTACACCCTTTAGATTTTTGCAAATATTCTGTTATATCCTTTCAGGGGATAACATTATCCTACTGAAACTTTGATATAACTTAAAGTAGTCAGTGTGCTGCTTGAATAACAGTATAGATTTATTGTCCTTTGAAAATTACTCAGTACACAGCTGTTAATGTCTAAACAGCTGGCAACAAAAGTGAGTACACCCCATAGTGAACATGTCTAAATTGTGCCCAAAGTGTCAATATTTTGTGTGACCACCATTGTTATCTAGCACTGCTTTAACCCTCCTGGGCATGGAATTCACCAGAGCTGCACAGGTTGCTTCTGGAATCTTCTTCCACTCCTCCACGACGACATCACGGAGCGCACGGATGTTGGACACCTTGCACTCCTCCACCTTCCTCTTGAGGATGCCCCACATGTGCTCAATTGGGTTTAGGTCTGGAGACATACTTGGCCAGTCCATCACCTTAACCTTCAGCTTCTTCAGCAAGGCCGTTGTCATCTTGGAGGTGTGTTTAGGGTCATTATCATGTTGGAAAACTGCCCTACGGCCCAGTTTCCGAAGAGAGGGGATCATGCTCTGCTGCAGGATGTCACAGTATATATTGGAATTCATGTGTCCCTCAATGAAATGCAGCTCCCCAGTGCCGGCAGCACTCATGCAGCCCCAGACCATGATGCTGCCACCACCATGCTTGACTGTAGGCAAAACACATTTGTCTTGGTACTCCTCACCAGGGTGCCGCCACACACGCCGGACACCATCTGACCCAAACAGGTTTATTTTGGTCTCATCAGACCACAGGACATGGTTCCAGTAACTCATGTTCTTGGATTCATTGTCTTCAGCAAACTGTTTGCGGGCTTTCTTATGCATCGGTTTCAGAAGGGGCTTCTGTCTGGGGCGACGGCCATACAAACCGATTTGATGCAGTGTGCGGCGTATGGTCTGGGCACTGACAGGCTGACATCCCACTTCTGCAACCTCTGCAGCAATGCTGGAAGCACTCGCACGTCTATTTTTGGAAACCAACCTCTGGATATGACGCTGAGCACGTGGACTCAACTTCTTTGGTCGACCCTGGCGAGGCCTGTTCCGAGTGGAACCTGTCCTGGAAAACCGCTGTATGATCTTAGCCACTGTGCTGCAACTCATTTTCATGGTGTTGGCAATCTTCTTATAGCCAAGGCCATCTTTGTGAAGCGCAATAATCCTTTTTTTCAGCCGCTCAGAGAGTTCCTTGCCATGAGGTGCCATGTTGTCCAGCATTCAGAGAGAATTGTGCCCAAAACACCAAATTTAACAGCCCTGCTTATCATTTACACCTGAATCCTTGTAACACTAACGAGTCACATGACACCAGGGCGGGAAAACAACATCATTGGGCACAATTAGGACATGTTCACTATGGGGTGTACTCACTTTTGTTGCCAGCTGTTTAGACATTAACAGCTGTGTACTGAGTAATTTTCAAAGGACAATAAATCTATACTGTTATTCAAGCAGCACACTGACTACTTTAAGTTATATCAAAGTTTCAGTAGGATAATGTTATCCCCTGAAAGGATAAAACAGAATATTTGCAAAAATCTAAAGGGTGTACTCACTTTTGAGATATACTGTATGTGGAATCTAAGTCAACATTTAAAACTTTTAGGTTTAAAAGTTAAGGTCCCCAATCTAGCTCCAGATAGCTTAAGCCAGAGGCCCCCCAGCTGGCTCCAGTTCGTTTAAACCAGAGAACCCCCAGCTGGCTCCAGATAGCTTAAGCCAAAGGCCCCCCCAGCTGGCTCCAGATAATTTAAGCCAAAAAGGTAATATGAAGTATAGAATATCAATAAAATTGCCACAATCTATGTGAAATATAAATCAACATTTAAAGCTTTTAGGTTGGAAAGTTAAGGTCCCCCAACTGGCACTAGATAGCTTAAGCCAAAAGGCCCCCCAGCTGGCTCCAGATAGCTTAAGCCAGAGGCCCCCCAGCTGGCTCCAGTTCGTTTAAACCAGAGAAGCCCCAGCTGGCTCCAGATAGCTTAAACCAGAGGCCCCCCAGCTGGATCCAGATAGCTTAAACCAAACAGGTCATATGAAGTATAAATTATATATAAAATAGCCACAATCTATGTGGAATCTAAATCAACATTTAAAACTTTTAGGTTTAAAAGTTAAGGTCCCCAATCTAGCTCCAGATAGCTTAAGCCAGAGGCCCCCCAGCTGGCTCCAGATAGCTTAAGCCAGAGGCCCCCCAGCTGGCTCCAGTTCGTTTAAACCAGAGAACCCCCAGGTGGCTCCAGATAGCTTAAACCAGAGGCCCCCCAGCTGGCTCCAGATAGCTTAAGCCAAAAAGGTAATATGAAGTATAGAATATCAATAAAATCGCCACAATCTACGTGAAACATAAATCAACATTTAAAGCTTTTAGGTTGGAAAGTTAAGGTCCCCCAGCTGGCACTAGATAGCTTAAGCCAAAGGCCCCCCAGCTGGCTCCAGATAGCTTAAGCCAGAGGCCCCCCAGCTGGCTCCAGTTCGTTTAAACCAGAGAACTCCCAGCTGGCTCCAGATAGCTTAAACCAGAGGCCCCCCCAGCTGGCTCCAGATAGCTTTAGCCAAAGGCCCCCCAGCTGGCTCCAGATAATTTAAGCCAAAAAGGTAATATGAAGTATAGAATATCAATAAAATTGCCACAATCTATGTGAAATATAAATCAACATTTAAAGCTTTTAGTTTGGAAAGTTAAGGTCCCCCAGCTGGCACTAGATAGCTTAAGCCAAAGGCCCCCCAGCTGGCTCCAGATAGCTTAAGCCAGAGGCCCCCCAGCTGGCTCCAGTTCGTTTAAACCAGAGAACCCCCAGCTGGCTCCAGATAGCTTAAACCAGAGGCCCCCCAGCTGGATCCAGATAGCTTAAGCCAAACAGGTCATATGAAGTATAATTTATCTATAAAATAGCCACAATCTATGTGGAATCTAAGTCAACATTTAAAACTTTTAGGTTTAAAAGTTAAGGTCCCCAAGCTAGCTTGAGATAGCTTTAGCCAAAGCAAACCCAGCTGGCTCCAGATAATTTAAGCCAAAAAGGTAATATGAAGTATAGAATATCAATAAAATTGCCACAATCTATGTGAAATATAAATCAACATTTAAAGCTTTTAGGTTGGAAAGTTAAGGTCCCCCAACTGGCACTAGATAGCTTAAGCCAAAAGGCCCCCCAGCTGGCTCCAGATAGCTTAAGCCAGAGGCCCCCCAGCTGGCTCCAGTTCGTTTAAACCAGAGAACCCCCAGCTGGCTCCAGATAGCTTAAACCAGAGGCCCCCCAGCTGGATCCAGATAGCTTAAACCAAACAGGTCATATGAAGTATAAATTATATATAAAATAGCCACAATCTATGTGGAATCTAAATCAACATTTAAAACTTTTAGGTTTAAAAGTTAAGGTCCCCAATCTAGCTCCAGATAGCTTAAGCCAGAGGCCCCCCAGCTGGCTCCAGATAGTTTAAGCCAGAGGCCCCCCAGCTGGCTCCAGTTCGTTTAAACCAGAGAACCCCCAGGTGGCTCTAGATAGCTTAAACCAGAGGCCCCCCAGCTGGCTCCAGATAGCTTAAGCCAAAAAGGTAATATGAAGTATAGAATATCAATAAAATCGCCACAATCTACGTGAAACATAAATCAACATTTAAAGCTTTTAGGTTGGAAAGTTAAGGTCCCCCAGCTGGCACTAGATAGCTTAAGCCAAAGGCCCCCCAGCTGGCTCCAGATAGCTTAAGCCAGAGGCCCCCCAGCTGGCTCCAGTTCGTTTAAACCAGAGAACTCCCAGCTGGCTCCAGATAGCTTAAACCAGAGGCCCCCCAGCTGGCTCCAGATAGCTTTAGCCAAAGGCCCCCCAGCTGGCTCCAGATAATTTAAGCCAAAAAGGTAATATGAAGTATAGAATATCAATAAAATTGCCACAATCTATGTGAAATATAAATCAACATTTAAAGCTTTTAGTTTGGAAAGTTAAGGTCCCCCAGCTGGCACTAGATAGCTTAAGCCAAAGGCCCCCCAGCTGGCTCCAGATAGCTTAAGCCAGAGGCCCCCCAGCTGGCTCCAGTTCGTTTAAACCAGAGAACCCCCAGCTGGCTCCAGATAGCTTAAACCAGAGGCCCCCCAGCTGGATCCAGATAGCTTAAGCCAAACAGGTCATATGAAGTATAATTTATCTATAAAATAGCCACAATCTATGTGGAATCTAAGTCAACATTTAAAACTTTTAGGTTTAAAAGTTAAGGTCCCCAAGCTAGCTTGAGATAGCTTTAGCCAAAGCAAACCCAGCTGGCTCCAGATAATTTAAGCCAAAAAGGTAATATGAAGTATAGAATATCAATAAAATTGCCACAATCTATGTGAAATATAAATCAACATTTAAAGCTTTTAGGTTGGAAAGTTAAGGTCCCCCAACTGGCACTAGATAGCTTAAGCCAAAAGGCCCCCCAGCTGGCTCCAGATAGCTTAAGCCAGAGGCCCCCCAGCTGGCTCCAGTTCGTTTAAACCAGAGAACCCCCAGCTGGCTCCAGATAGCTTAAACCAGAGGCCCCCCAGCTGGATCCAGATAGCTTAAACCAAACAGGTCATATGAAGTATAAATTATATATAAAATAGCCACAATCTATGTGGAATCTAAATCAACATTTAAAACTTTTAGGTTTAAAAGTTAAGGTCCCCAAGCTAGCTCCAGATAGCTTAAGCCAAAGGCCCCCCAGCTGGCTCCAGATAGCTTAAGCCAGAGGCCCCCCAGCTGGCTCCAGTTCGTTTAAACCAGAGAACCCCCAGCTGGCTCCAGATAGCTTAAACCAGAGGCCCCCCAGCTGGCTCCAGATAGCTTAAGCCAAAAAGGTAATATGAAGTATAGAATATCAATAAAATCGCCACAATCTACGTGAAACATAAATCAACATTTAAAGCTTTTAGGTTGGAAAGTTAAGGTCCCCCAGCTGGCACTAGATAGCTTAAGCCAAAGGCCCCCCAGCTGGCTCCAGATAGCTTAAGCCAGAGGCCCCCCAGCTGGCTCCAGTTCGTTTAAACCAGAGAACTCCCAGCTGGCTCCAGATAGCTTAAACCAGAGGCCCCCCAGCTGGCTCCAGATAGCTTAAGCCAGAGGCCCCCCAGCTGGATCCAGATAGCTTAAACCAAACAGGAGATATGAAGTATAAATTATCTATAAAATAGCCACAATCTACAGTATATCTCAAAAGTGAGTACACCCTTTAGATTTTTGCAAATATTCTGTTATATCCTTTCAGGGGATAACATTATCCTACTGAAACTTTGATATAACTTAAAGTAGTCAGTGTGCTGCTTGAATAACAGTATAGATTTATTGTCCTTTGAAAATTACTCAGTACACAGCTGTTAATGTCTAAACAGCTGGCAACAAAAGTGAGTACACCCCATAGTGAACATGTCTAAATTGTGCCCAAAGTGTCAATATTTTGTGTGACCACCATTGTTATCTAGCACTGCTTTAACCCTCCTGGGCATGGAATTCACCAGAGCTGCACAGGTTGCTTCTGGAATCTTCTTCCACTCCTCCACGACGACATCACGGAGCGCACGGATGTTGGACACCTTGCACTCCTCCACCTTCCTCTTGAGGATGCCCCACATGTGCTCAATTGGGTTTAGGTCTGGAGACATACTTGGCCAGTCCATCACCTTAACCTTCAGCTTCTTCAGCAAGGCCGTTGTCATCTTGGAGGTGTGTTTAGGGTCATTATCATGTTGGAAAACTGCCCTACGGCCCAGTTTCCGAAGAGAGGGGATCATGCTCTGCTGCAGGATGTCACAGTATATATTGGAATTCATGTGTCCCTCAATGAAATGCAGCTCCCCAGTGCCGGCAGCACTCATGCAGCCCCAGACCATGATGCTGCCACCACCATGCTTGACTGTAGGCAAAACACATTTGTCTTGGTACTCCTCACCAGGGTGCCGCCACACACGCCGGACACCATCTGACCCAAACAGGTTTATTTTGGTCTCATCAGACCACAGGACATGGTTCCAGTAACTCATGTTCTTGGATTCATTGTCTTCAGCAAACTGTTTGCGGGCTTTCTTATGCATCGGTTTCAGAAGGGGCTTCTGTCTGGGGCGACGGCCATACAAACCGATTTGATGCAGTGTGCGGCGTATGGTCTGGGCACTGACAGGCTGACATCCCACTTCTGCAACCTCTGCAGCAATGCTGGAAGCACTCGCACGTCTATTTTTGGAAACCAACCTCTGGATATGACGCTGAGCACGTGGACTCAACTTCTTTGGTCGACCCTGGCGAGGCCTGTTCCGAGTGGAACCTGTCCTGGAAAACCGCTGTATGATCTTAGCCACTGTGCTGCAACTCATTTTCATGGTGTTGGCAATCTTCTTATAGCCAAGGCCATCTTTGTGAAGCGCAATAATCCTTTTTTTCAGCCGCTCAGAGAGTTCCTTGCCATGAGGTGCCATGTTGTCCAGCATTCAGAGAGAATTGTGCCCAAAACACCAAATTTAACAGCCCTGCTTATCATTTACACCTGAATCCTTGTAACACTAACGAGTCACATGACACCAGGGCGGGAAAACAACATCATTGGGCACAATTAGGACATGTTCACTATGGGGTGTACTCACTTTTGTTGCCAGCTGTTTAGACATTAACAGCTGTGTACTGAGTAATTTTCAAAGGACAATAAATCTATACTGTTATTCAAGCAGCACACTGACTACTTTAAGTTATATCAAAGTTTCAGTAGGATAATGTTATCCCCTGAAAGGATAAAACAGAATATTTGCAAAAATCTAAAGGGTGTACTCACTTTTGAGATATACTGTATGTGGAATCTAAGTCAACATTTAAAACTTTTAGGTTTAAAAGTTAAGGTCCCCAATCTAGCTCCAGATAGCTTAAGCCAGAGGCCCCCCAGCTGGCTCCAGTTCGTTTAAACCAGAGAACCCCCAGCTGGCTCCAGATAGCTTAAGCCAAAGGCCCCCCCAGCTGGCTCCAGATAATTTAAGCCAAAAAGAATATATAAAGTATAGAATATCAATAAAATCGCCACAATCTATGTGAAAAATAAATCAACATTTAAAGCTTTTAGGTTGGAAAGTTAAGGTCCCCCAGCTGGCACTAGATAGCTTAAGCCAAAGGCCCCCCAGCTGGCTCCAGATAGCTTAAGCCAGAGGCCCCCCAGCTGAATCCAGTTCGTTTAAACCAGAGAACCCCCAGCTGGCTCCAGATAGCTTAAACCAGAGGCCCCCCAGCTGGATCCAGATAGCTTAAGCCAAAGGCCCCCCAGCTGGATCCAGATAGCTTAAACCAAACAGGTCATATGAAGTATAAATTATCTATAAAATAGCCACAATCTATGTGGAATCTAAATCAACATTTAAAACTTTTAGGTTTAAAAGTTAAGGTCCCCAAGCTAGCTTGAGATAGCTTTAGCCAAAGCAAACCCAGCTGGCTCCAGATAATTTAAGCCAAAAAGGTAATATGAAGTATAGAATATCAATAAAATTGCCACAATCTATGTGAAATATAAATCAACATTTAAAGCTTTTAGGTTGGAAAGTTAAGGTCCCCCAACTGGCACTAGATAGCTTAAGCCAAAAGGCCCCCCAGCTGGCTCCAGATAGCTTAAGCCAGAGGCCCCCCAGCTGGCTCCAGTTCGTTTAAACCAGAGAACCCCCAGCTGGCTCCAGATAGCTTAAACCAGAGGCCCCCCAGCTGGATCCAGATAGCTTAAACCAAACAGGTCATATGAAGTATAAATTATATATAAAATAGCCACAATCTATGTGGAATCTAAATCAACATTTAAAACTTTTAGGTTTAAAAGTTAAGGTCCCCAAGCTAGCTCCAGATAGCTTAAGCCAAAGGCCCCCCAGCTGGCTCCAGATAGCTTAAGCCAGAGGCCCCCCAGCTGGCTCCAGTTCGTTTAAACCAGAGAACCCCCAGCTGGCTCCAGATAGCTTAAACCAGAGGCCCCCCAGCTGGCTCCAGATAGCTTAAGCCAAAAAGGTAATATGAAGTATAGAATATCAATAAAATCGCCACAATCTACGTGAAACATAAATCAACATTTAAAGCTTTTAGGTTGGAAAGTTAAGGTCCCCCAGCTGGCACTAGATAGCTTAAGCCAAAGGCCCCCCAGCTGGCTCCAGATAGCTTAAGCCAGAGGCCCCCCAGCTGGCTCCAGTTCGTTTAAACCAGAGAACTCCCAGCTGGCTCCAGATAGCTTAAACCAGAGGCCCCCCAGCTGGCTCCAGATAGCTTAAGCCAGAGGCCCCCCAGCTGGATCCAGATAGCTTAAACCAAACAGGAGATATGAAGTATAAATTATCTATAAAATAGCCACAATCTACAGTATATCTCAAAAGTGAGTACACCCTTTAGATTTTTGCAAATATTCTGTTATATCCTTTCAGGGGATAACATTATCCTACTGAAACTTTGATATAACTTAAAGTAGTCAGTGTGCTGCTTGAATAACAGTATAGATTTATTGTCCTTTGAAAATTACTCAGTACACAGCTGTTAATGTCTAAACAGCTGGCAACAAAAGTGAGTACACCCCATAGTGAACATGTCTAAATTGTGCCCAAAGTGTCAATATTTTGTGTGACCACCATTGTTATCTAGCACTGCTTTAACCCTCCTGGGCATGGAATTCACCAGAGCTGCACAGGTTGCTTCTGGAATCTTCTTCCACTCCTCCACGACGACATCACGGAGCGCACGGATGTTGGACACCTTGCACTCCTCCACCTTCCTCTTGAGGATGCCCCACATGTGCTCAATTGGGTTTAGGTCTGGAGACATACTTGGCCAGTCCATCACCTTAACCTTCAGCTTCTTCAGCAAGGCCGTTGTCATCTTGGAGGTGTGTTTAGGGTCATTATCATGTTGGAAAACTGCCCTACGGCCCAGTTTCCGAAGAGAGGGGATCATGCTCTGCTGCAGGATGTCACAGTATATATTGGAATTCATGTGTCCCTCAATGAAATGCAGCTCCCCAGTGCCGGCAGCACTCATGCAGCCCCAGACCATGATGCTGCCACCACCATGCTTGACTGTAGGCAAAACACATTTGTCTTGGTACTCCTCACCAGGGTGCCGCCACACACGCCGGACACCATCTGACCCAAACAGGTTTATTTTGGTCTCATCAGACCACAGGACATGGTTCCAGTAACTCATGTTCTTGGATTCATTGTCTTCAGCAAACTGTTTGCGGGCTTTCTTATGCATCGGTTTCAGAAGGGGCTTCTGTCTGGGGCGACGGCCATACAAACCGATTTGATGCAGTGTGCGGCGTATGGTCTGGGCACTGACAGGCTGACATCCCACTTCTGCAACCTCTGCAGCAATGCTGGAAGCACTCGCACGTCTATTTTTGGAAACCAACCTCTGGATATGACGCTGAGCACGTGGACTCAACTTCTTTGGTCGACCCTGGCGAGGCCTGTTCCGAGTGGAACCTGTCCTGGAAAACCGCTGTATGATCTTAGCCACTGTGCTGCAACTCATTTTCATGGTGTTGGCAATCTTCTTATAGCCAAGGCCATCTTTGTGAAGCGCAATAATCCTTTTTTTCAGCCGCTCAGAGAGTTCCTTGCCATGAGGTGCCATGTTGTCCAGCATTCAGAGAGAATTGTGCCCAAAACACCAAATTTAACAGCCCTGCTTATCATTTACACCTGAATCCTTGTAACACTAACGAGTCACATGACACCAGGGCGGGAAAACAACATCATTGGGCACAATTAGGACATGTTCACTATGGGGTGTACTCACTTTTGTTGCCAGCTGTTTAGACATTAACAGCTGTGTACTGAGTAATTTTCAAAGGACAATAAATCTATACTGTTATTCAAGCAGCACACTGACTACTTTAAGTTATATCAAAGTTTCAGTAGGATAATGTTATCCCCTGAAAGGATAAAACAGAATATTTGCAAAAATCTAAAGGGTGTACTCACTTTTGAGATATACTGTATGTGGAATCTAAGTCAACATTTAAAACTTTTAGGTTTAAAAGTTAAGGTCCCCAATCTAGCTCCAGATAGCTTAAGCCAGAGGCCCCCCAGCTGGCTCCAGTTCGTTTAAACCAGAGAACCCCCAGCTGGCTCCAGATAGCTTAAGCCAAAGGCCCCCCCAGCTGGCTCCAGATAATTTAAGCCAAAAAGAATATATGAAGTATAGAATATCAATAAAATCGCCACAATCTATGTGAAAAATAAATCAACATTTAAAGCTTTTAGGTTGGAAAGTTAAGGTCCCCCAGCTGGCACTAGATAGCTTAAGCCAAAGGCCCCCCAGCTGGCTCCAGATAGCTTAAGCCAGAGGCCCCCCAGCTGAATCCAGTTCGTTTAAACCAGAGAACCCCCAGCTGGCTCCAGATAGCTTAAACCAGAGGCCCCCCAGCTGGATCCAGATAGCTTAAGCCAAAGGCCCCCCAGCTGGATCCAGATAGCTTAAACCAAACAGGTCATATGAAGTATAAATTATCTATAAAATAGCCACAATCTATGTGGAATCTAAATCAACATTTAAAACTTTTAGGTTTAAAAGTTAAGGTCCCCAAGCTAGCTCCAGATAGCTTAAGCCAAAGGTCCCCCAGCTGGCTCCAGATAGCTTAAGCCAAAGGCCACCCAGCTGGCTCCAGATAGCTTAAACCAGAGAACCCCCAGCTGGCTCCAGATAGCTTAAACCAGAGGCCCCCCAGCTGGATCCAGATAGCTTAAACCAAACAGGTCATATGAAGTTTAAATTATATATAAAATAGCCACAATCTATGTGGAATCTAAATCAACATTTAAAACTTTTAGGTTTAAAAGTTAAGGTCCCCAAGCTTGCTCGAGATAGCTTTAGCCAAAGCAAACCCAGCTGGCTCCAGATAATTTAAGCCAAAAAGGTAATATGAAGTATAGAATATCAATAAAATTGCCACAATCTATGTGAAATATAAATCAACATTTAAAGCTTTTAGTTTGGAAAGTTAAGGTCCCCCAGCTGGCACTAGATAGCTTAAGCCAAAAGGCCCCCCAGCTGGCTCCAGATAGCTTAAGCCAGAGGCCCCCCAGCTGGCTCCAGTTCGTTTAAACCAGAGAACCCCCAGCTGGCTCCAGATAGCTTAAGCCAGAGGCCCCCCAGCTGGATCCAGATAGCTTAAACCAAACAGGAGATATGAAGTATAAATTATCTATAAAATAGCCACAATCTATTTGGAATCTAAGTCAACATTTAAAACTTTTAGGTTTAAAAGTTAAGGTCCCCAATCTAGCTCCAGATAGCTTAAGCCAGAGGCCCCCCAGCTGGCTCCAGTTCGTTTAAACCAGAGAACCCCCAGCTGGCTCCAGATAGCTTAAACCAGAGGCCCCCCAGCTGGATCCAGATAATTTAAGACAAAAAAGGTAATATGAAGTATAGAATATCAATAAAATCGCCACAATCTATGTGAAATATAAATCAACATTTAAAGCTTTTAGGTTTGAAAGTTAAGGCCTCCCAGCTGGATCCAGATAGCTTAAACCAAACAGGTCATATGAAGTATAAATTATCTATGAAATAGCCACAATCTATGTGGAATCTAAGTCAACATTTAAAACTTTTAGGTTTAAAAGTTAAGGTCCCAAAGCTAGCTCCAGATAGCGTAAGCCAAAGGTCCCCCAGCTGGCTCCAGATAGCTTAAGCCAAACAGGTCATATGAAATATAGAATATCTATAAAATAGCCACAATCTATGTGGAATCTAAGTCAACATTTAAAACTTTTAGGTTTAAAAGTTAAGGTCCCCAATCTAGCTCCAGATAGCTTAAACCAGAGGCCACCCAGCTGGCTCCAGATAGCTTAAGCCAAAGGCCCCCCAGCTGATTCCAGATAGCTTAAGCCAAAAAGGTAATATGAAGTATAGAATATCAATAAAATCGCCACAATCTATGTGAAATATAAATCAACATTTAAAACTTTTAGGTTGGAAAGTTAAGGCCCCCCAGCTGGCTCCAGATAGCTTAAGCCAAAGGCCCCCCAGCTGGCTCCAGATAGCTTAAGCCAGAGGCCCCCCAGCTGGCTCCAGTTCGTTTAAACCAGAGAACCCCCAGCTGGCTCCAGATAGCTTAAACCAGAGGCCCCCCAGCTGGATCCAGATTGCTTAAGCCAAAGGCCCCCCAGCTGGCTCCAGATAATTTAAGACAAAAAGGTAATATGAAGTATAGAATATCAAAAAAATCGCCACAATCTATGTGAAATATAAATCAACATTTAAAGCTTTTAGGTTTGAAAGTTAAGGCCTCCCAGCTGGATCCAGATAGCTTAAACCAAACAGGTCATATGAAGTATAAATTATCTATGAAATAGCCACAATCTATGTGGAATCTAAGTCAACATTTAAAACTTTTAGGTTTAAAAGTTAAGGTCCCAAAGCTAGCTCCAGATAGCTTAAGCCAAAGGTCCCCCAGCTGGCTCCAGATAGCTTAAGCCAAACAGGTCATATGAAGTATAGAATATCTATAAAATAGCCACAATCTATGTGGAATCTAAGTCAACATTTAAAACTTTTAGGTTTAAAAGTTAAGGTCCCCAATCTAGCTCCAGATAGCTTAAACCAGAGGCCACCCAGCTGGTTCCAGATAGCTTAAGCCAAAAAGGTAATATGAAGTATAGAATATCAATAAAATCGCCACAATCTATGTGAAACATAAATCAACATTTAAAGCTTTTAGGTTGGAAAGTTAAGGTCCCCCAGCTGGCACTAGATAGCTTAAGCCAAAGGCCCCCCAGCTGGCTCCAGATAGCTTAAGCCAAAGGCCACCCAGCTGGCTCCAGATAGCTTAAGCCAAAGGCCACCCAGCTGGCTCCAGATAGCTTAAACCAGAGAACCCCCAGCTGGCTCCAGATAGCTTAAACCAGAGGCCCCCCAGCTGGATCCAGATAGCTTAAACCAAACAGGTCATATGAAGTATAAATTATATATAAAATAGCCACAATCTATGTGGAATCTAAATCAACATTTAAAACTTTTAGGTTTAAAAGTTAAGGTCCCCAAGCTAGCTCCAGATAGCTTAAGCCAAAGGTCCCCCAGCTGGCTCCAGATAGCTTAAGCCAGAGGCCCCCCAGCTGGCTCCAGTTCGTTTAAACCAGAGAACCCCCAGCTGGCTCCAGATAGCTTAAACCAGAGGCCCCCCAGCTGGCTCCAGATAGCTTAAGCCAAAAAGGTAATATGAAGTATAGAATATCAATAAAATCGCCACAATCTACGTGAAACATAAATCAACATTTAAAGCTTTTAGGTTGGAAAGTTAAGGTCCCCCAGCTGGCACTAGATAGCTTAAGCCAAAGGCCCCCCAGCTGGCTCCAGATAGCTTAAGCCAAAGGCCACCCAGCTGGCTCCAGATAGCTTAAGCCAAAGGCCACCCAGCTGGCTCCAGATAGCTTAAACCAGAGAACCCCCAGCTGGCTCCAGATAGCTTAAACCAGAGGCCCCCCAGCTGGATCCAGATAGCTTAAACCAAACAGGTCATATGAAGTATAAATTATATATAAAATAGCCACAATCTATGTGGAATCTAAATCAACATTTAAAACTTTTAGGTTTAAAAGTTAAGGTCCCCAAGCTAGCTCCAGATAGCTTAAGCCAAAGGTCCCCCAGCTGGCTCCAGATAGCTTAAGCCAGAGGCCCCCCAGCTGGCTCCAGTTCGTTTAAACCAGAGAACCCCCAGCTGGCTCCAGATAGCTTAAACCAGAGGCCCCCCAGCTGGCTCCAGATAGCTTAAGCCAAAAAGGTAATATGAAGTATAGAATATCAATAAAATCGCCACAATCTACGTGAAACATAAATCAACATTTAAAGCTTTTAGGTTGGAAAGTTAAGGTCCCCCAGCTGGCACTAGATAGCTTAAGCCAAAGGCCCCCCAGCTGGCTCCAGATAGCTTAAGCCAGAGGCCCCCCAGCTGGCTCCAGTTCGTTTAAACCAGAGAACTCCCAGCTGGCTCCAGATAGCTTAAACCAGAGGCCCCCCAGCTGGCTCCAGATAGCTTTAGCCAAAGGCCCCCCAGCTGGCTCCAGATAATTTAAGCCAAAAAGGTAATATGAAGTATAGAATATCAATAAAATTGCCACAATCTATGTGAAATATAAATCAACATTTAAAGCTTTTAGTTTGGAAAGTTAAGGTCCCCCAGCTGGCACTAGATAGCTTAAGCCAAAGGCCCCCCAGCTGGCTCCAGATAGCTTAAGCCAGAGGCCCCCCAGCTGGCCCCAGTTCGTTTAAACCAGAGAACCCCCAGCTGGCTCCAGATAGCTTAAACCAGAGGCCCCCCAGCTGGATCCAGATAGCTTAAGCCAAACAGGTCATATGAAGTATAATTTATCTATAAAATAGCCACAATCTATGTGGAATCTAAGTCAACATTTAAAACTTTTAGGTTTAAAAGTTAAGGTCCCCAAGCTAGCTTGAGATAGCTTTAGCCAAAGCAAACCCAGCTGGCTCCAGATAATTTAAGCCAAAAAGGTAATATGAAGTATAGAATATCAATAAAATTGCCACAATCTATGTGAAATATAAATCAACATTTAAAGCTTTTAGGTTGGAAAGTTAAGGTCCCCCAGCTGGCACTAGATAGCTTAAGCCAAAAGGCCCCCCAGCTGGCTCCAGATAGCTTAAGCCAGAGGCCCCCCAGCTGGCTCCAGTTCGTTTAAACCAGAGAACCCCCAGCTGGCTCCAGATAGCTTAAGCCAGAGGCCCCCCAGCTGGATCCAGATAGCTTAAACCAAACAGGAGATATGAAGTATAAATTATCTATAAAATAGCCACAATCTATGTGGAATCTAAGTCAACATTTAAAACTTTTAGGTTTAAAAGTTAAGGTCCCCAATCTAGCTCCAGATAGCTTAAGCCAAAGGTCCCCCAGCTGGCTCCAGACAGCTTAAGCCAAACATGTCATATGAAGTATAGAATATCAATAAAATCGCCACAATCTATGTGAAATATAAATCAACATTTAAAGCTTTTAGGTTGGAAAGTTAAGGTCCCCCAGCTGGCACTAGATAGCTTAAGCCAAAGGCCCCCCAGCTGGCTCCAGATAGCTTAAGCCAGAGGCCCCCCAGCTGGCTCCAGTTCGTTTAAACCAGAGAACCCCCAGCTGGCTCCAGATAGCTTAAACCAGAGGCCCCCCAGCTGGATCCAGATAATTTAAGACAAAAAGGTAATATGAAGTATAGAATATCAATAAAATCGCCACAATCTATGTGAAATATAAATCAACATTTAAAGCTTTTAGGTTTGAAAGTTAAGGCCTCTCAGCTGGCTCCAGATAGCTTAAGCCAAACAGGTCATATGAAGTATAGAATATCTATAAAATAGCCACAATCTATGTGGAATCTAAATCAACATTTAAAACTTTTAGGTTTAAAAGTTAAGGTCCCCAAGCTAGCTCCAGATAGCTTAAGCCAAAGGTCCCCCAGCTGGCTCCAGATAGCTTAAGCCAAACAGGTCATATGAAGTATAAAATCGGCACAATCTATGTGAAACATAAATCAACATTTAAAGCTTTTAGGTTGGAAAGTTAAGGTCCCCCAGCTGGCACTAGATATCTTAAGCCAAAGGCCCCCCAGCTGGCTCCAGATAATTTAAGACAAAAAGGTAATATGAAGTATAGAATATCAATAAAATCGCCACAATCTATGTGAAATATAAATCAACATTTAAAGCTTTTAGGTTTGAAAGTTAAGGCCTCCCAGCTGGATCCAGATAGCTTAAACCAAACAGGTCATATGAAGTATAAATTATCTATAAAATAGCCACAATCTATGTGGAATCTAAGTCAACATTTAAAACTTTTAGGTTTAAAAGTTAAGGTCCCAAAGCTAGCTCCAGATAGCTTAAGCCAAAGGTCCCCCAGCTGGCTCCAGATAGCTTAAGCCAAACAGGTCATATGAAGTATAGAATATCTATAAAATAGCCACAATCTATGTGGAATCTAAGTCAACATTTAAAACTTTTAGGTTTAAAAGTTAAGGTCCCCAATCTAGCTCCAGATAGCTTAAACCAGAGGCCACCCAGCTGGCTCCAGATAGCTTAAGCCAAAGGCCCCCCAGCTGGTTCCAGACAGCTTAAGCCAAAAAGGTAATATGAAGTATAGAATATCAATAAAATCGCCACAATCTATGTGAAATATAAATCAACATTTAAAGCTTTTAGGTTGGAAAGTTAAGGTCCCCCAGCTGGCACTAGATAGCTTAAGCCAGAGGCCCCCCAGCTGGCTCCAGTTCGTTTAAACCAAAGGCCCCCCAGCTGGCTCCAGATAGCTTAAGCCAGAGGCCCCCCAGCTGGCTCCAGTTCGTTTAAACCAGAGAACTCCCAGCTGGCTCCAGATAGCTTAAACCAGAGGCCACCCAGCTGGCTCCAGATAGCTTAAGCCAAAGGCCCCCCAGCTGGCTCCAGATAATTTAAGCCAAAAAGGTAATATGAAGTATAGAATATCAATAAAATCGCCACAATCTATGTGAAAAATAAATCAACATTTAAAGCTTTTAGGTTGGAAAGTTAAGGTCCCCCAGCTGGCACTAGATAGCTTAAGCCAAAGGCCCCCCAGCTGGCTTCAGATAGCTTAAGCCAGAGGCCCCCCAGCTGAATCCAGTTCGTTTAAACCAGAGAACCCCCAGCTGGCTCCAGATAGCTTAAACCAGAGGCCCCCCAGCTGGATCCAGATAGCTTAAGCCAAAGGCCCCCCAGCTGGATCCAGATAGCTTAAACCAAACAGGTCATATGAAGTATAAATTATCTATAAAATAGCCACAATCTATGTGGAATCTAAATCAACATTTAAAACTTTTAGGTTTAAAAGTTAAGGTCCCCAAGCTAGCTCCAGATAGCTTAAGCCAAAGGTCCCCCAGCTGGCTCCAGATAGCTTAAGCCAGAGGCCCCCCAGCTGGCTCCAGTTCGTTTAAACCAGAGAACCCCCAGCTGGCTCCAGATAGCTTAAACCAGAGGCCCCCCAGCTGGCTCCAGATAGCTTAAGCCAAAAAGGTAATATGAAGTATAGAATATCAATAAAATCGCCACAATCTACGTGAAACATAAATCAACATTTAAAGCTTTTAGGTTGGAAAGTTAAGGTCCCCCAGCTGGCACTAGATAGCTTAAGCCAAAGGCCCCCCAGCTGGCTCCAGATAGCTTAAGCCAGAGGCCCCCCAGCTGGCTCCAGTTCGTTTAAACCAGAGAACTCCCAGCTGGCTCCAGATAGCTTAAACCAGAGGCCCCCCAGCTGGCTCCAGATAGCTTTAGCCAAAGGCCCCCCAGCTGGCTCCAGATAATTTAAGCCAAAAAGGTAATATGAAGTATAGAATATCAATAAAATTGCCACAATCTATGTGAAATATAAATCAACATTTAAAGCTTTTAGTTTGGAAAGTTAAGGTCCCCCAGCTGGCACTAGATAGCTTAAGCCAAAGGCCCCCCAGCTGGCTCCAGATAGCTTAAGCCAGAGGCCCCCCAGCTGGCTCCAGTTCGTTTAAACCAGAGAACCCCCAGCTGGCTCCAGATAGCTTAAACCAGAGGCCCCCCAGCTGGATCCAGATAGCTTAAGCCAAACAGGTCATATGAAGTATAATTTATCTATAAAATAGCCACAATCTATGTGGAATCTAAGTCAACATTTAAAACTTTTAGGTTTAAAAGTTAAGGTCCCCAAGCTAGCTCCAGATAGCTTAAGCCAAAGGTCCCCCAGCTGGCTCCAGATAGCTTAAGCCAGAGGCCCCCCAGCTGGCTCCAGTTCGTTTAAACCAGAGAACCCCCAGCTGGCTCCAGATAGCTTAAACCAGAGGCCCCCCAGCTGGCTCCAGATAGCTTAAGCCAAAAAGGTAATATGAAGTATAGAATATCAATAAAATCGCCACAATCTACGTGAAACATAAATCAACATTTAAAGCTTTTAGGTTGGAAAGTTAAGGTCCCCCAGCTGGCACTAGATAGCTTAAGCCAAAGGCCCCCCAGCTGGCTCCAGATAGCTTAAGCCAGAGGCCCCCCAGCTGGCTCCAGTTCGTTTAAACCAGAGAACCCCCAGCTGGCTCCAGATAGCTTAAACCAGAGGCCCCCCAGCTGGATCCAGATAGCTTAAGCCAAACAGGTCATATGAAGTATAATTTATCTATAAAATAGCCACAATCTATGTGGAATCTAAGTCAACATTTAAAACTTTTAGGTTTAAAAGTTAAGGTCCCCAAGCTAGCTTGAGATAGCTTTAGCCAAAGCAAACCCAGCTGGCTCCAGATAATTTAAGCCAAAAAGGTAATATGAAGTATAGAATATCAATAAAATTGCCACAATCTATGTGAAATATAAATCAACATTTAAAGCTTTTAGGTTGGAAAGTTAAGGTCCCCCAACTGGCACTAGATAGCTTAAGCCAATAGGCCCCCCAGCTGGCTCCAGATAGCTTAAGCCAGAGGCCCCCCAGCTGGCTCCAGTTCGTTTAAACCAGAGAACCCCCAGCTGGCTCCAGATAGCTTAAACCAGAGGCCCCCCAGCTGGATCCAGATAGCTTAAACCAAACAGGTCATATGAAGTATAAATTATATATAAAATAGCCACAATCTATGTGGAATCTAAATCAACATTTAAAGCTTTTAGGTTGGAAAGTTAAGGTCCCCCAGCTGGCACTAGATAGCTTAAGCCAAAGGCCCCCCAGCTGGCTCCAGATAGCTTAAGCCAGAGGCCCCCCAGCTGGCTCCAAATAGCTTAAGCCAAAAAGGTAATATGAAGTATAGAATATCAATAAAATCGCCACAATCTATGTGAAACATAAATCAACATTTAAAGCTTTTAGGTTGGAAAGTTAAGGTCCCCCAGCTGGCACTAGATAGCTTAAGCCAAAGGCCCCCCAGCTGGCTCCAGATGGCTTAAGCCAGAGGCCCCCCAGCTGGCTCCAGTTCGTTTAAACCAGAGAACTCCCAGCTGGCTCCAGATAGCTTAAACCAGAGGCCCCCCAGCTGGCTCCAGATAGCTTTAGCCAAAGGCCCCCCAGCTGGCTCCAGATAATTTAAGCCAAAAAGGTAATATGAAGTATAGAATATCAATAAAATTGCCACAATCTATGTGAAATATAAATCAACATTTAAAGCTTTTAGTTTGGAAAGTTAAGGTCCCCCAGCTGGATCCAGATAGCTTAAACCAAACAGGTCATATGAAGTATAATTTATCTATAAAATAGCCACAATCTATGTGGAATCTAAATCAACATTTAAAGCTTTTAGTTTGGAAAGTTAAGGTCCCCCAGCTGGCACTAGATAGCTTAAGCCAAAAGGCCCCCCAGCTGGCTCCAGATAGCTTAAGCCAGAGAACCCCCAGCTGGCTCCAGATAGCTTAAACCAGAGGCCCCCCAGCTGGATCCAGATAATTTAAGACAAAAAAGGTAATATGAAGTATAGAATATCAATAAAATCGCCACAATCTATGTGAAATATAAATCAACATTTAAAGCTTTTAGGTTTGAAAGTTAAGGCCTCCCAGCTGGATCCAGATAGCTTAAACCAAACAGGTCATATGAAGTATAAATTATCTATGAAATAGCCACAATCTATGTGGAATCTAAGTCAACATTTAAAACTTTTAGGTTTAAAAGTTAAGGTCCCCAATCTAGCTCCAGATAGCGTAAGCCAAAGGTCCCCCAGCTGGCTCCAGATAGCTTAAGCCAAAGGCCCCCCAGCTGATTCCAGATAGCTTAAGCCAAAAAGGTAATATGAAGTATAGAATATCAATAAAATCGCCACAATCTATGTGAAATATAAATCAACATTTAAAACTTTTAGGTTGGAAAGTTAAGGCCCCCCAGCTGGCTCCAGATAGCTTAAGCCAAAGGTCCCCCAGCTGGCTCCAGACAGCTTAAGCCAAACAGGTCATATGAAGTATAGAATATCAATAAAATCGCCACAATCTATGTGAAATATAAATCAACATTTAAAGCTTTTAGGTTTGAAAGTTAAGGCCTCCCAGCTGGATCCAGATAGCTTAAACCAAACAGGTCATATGAAGTATAAATTATCTATAAAATAGCCACAATCTATGTGGAATCTAAGTCAACATTTAAAACTTTTAGGTTTAAAAGTTAAGGTCCCAAAGCTAGCTCCAGATAGCTTAAGCCAAACAGGTCATATGAAGTATAGAATATCTATAAAATAGCCACAATCTATGTGGAATCTAAGTCAACATTTAAAACTTTTAGGTTTAAAAGTTAAGGTCCCCAATCTAGCTCCAGATAGCTTAAACCAGAGGCCACCCAGCTGGCTCCAGATAGCTTAAGCCAAAGGCCCCCCAGCTGGTTCCAGATAGCTTAAGCCAAAAAGGTAATATGAAGTATAGAATATCAATAAAATCGCCACAATCTATGTGAAATATAAATCAACATTTAAAGCTTTTAGGTTGGAAAGTTAAGGTCCCCCAGCTGGCACTAGATAGCTTAAGCCAAAGGCCCCCCAGCTGGCTCCAGATAGCTTAAGCCAGAGGCCCCCCAGCTGGCTCCAGTTCGTTTAAACCAGAGAACTCCCAGCTGGCTCCAGATAGCTTAAACCAGATGCCACCCAGCTGGCTCCAGATAGCTTAAGCCAAAGGCCCCCCAGCTGGCTCCAGATAATTTAAGCCAAAAAAGGTAATATGAAGTATAGAATATCAATAAAATCGCCACAATCTATGTGAAATATAAATCAACATTTAAAGCTTTTAGGTTGGAAAGTTAAGGTCCCCCAGCTGGCACTAGATAGCTTAAGCCAAAGGCCCCCTAGCTGGCTCCAGATAGCTTAAGCCAGAGGCCCCCCAGCTGGATCCAGATAGCTTAAACCAAACAGGAGATATGAAGTATAAATTATCTATAAAATAGCCACAATCTATGTGTAATCTAAGTCAACATTTAAAACTTTTAGGTTTAAAAGTTAAGGTCCCCAATCTAGCTCCAGATAGCTTAACCCAAAGGTCCCCCAGCTGGCTCCAGACAGCTTAAGCCAAACATGTCATATGAAGTATAGAATATCAATAAAATCGCCACAATCTATGTGAAATATAAATCAACATTTAAAGCTTTTAGGTTTGAAAGTTAAGGCCTCCCAGCTGGATCCAGATAGCTTAAACCAGATGCCACCCAGCTGGCTCCAGATAGCTTAAGCCAAAGGCCCCCCAGCTGGCTCCAGATAATTTAAGCCAAAAAAGGTAATATGAAGTATAGAATATCAATAAAATCGCCACAATCTATGTGAAATATAAATCAACATTTAAAGCTTTTAGGTTGGAAAGTTAAGGTCCCCCAGCTGGCACTAGATAGCTTAAGCCAAAGGCCCCCTAGCTGGCTCCAGATAGCTTAAGCCAGAGGCCCCCCAGCTGGATCCAGATAGCTTAAACCAAACAGGAGATATGAAGTATAAATTATCTATAAAATAGCCACAATCTATGTGTAATCTAAGTCAACATTTAAAACTTTTAGGTTTAAAAGTTAAGGTCCCCAATCTAGCTCCAGATAGCTTAACCCAAAGGTCCCCCAGCTGGCTCCAGACAGCTTAAGCCAAACATGTCATATGAAGTATAGAATATCAATAAAATCACCACAATCTATGTGAAATATAAATCAACATTTAAAGCTTTTAGGTTTGAAAGTTAAGGCCTCCCAGCTGGATCCAGATAGCTTAAGCCAAACAGGTCATATGAAGTATAGAATATCTATAAAATAGCCACAATCTATTTGGAATCTAAGTCAACATTTAAAACTTTTAGGTTTAAAAGTTAAGGTCCCCAATCTAGCTCCAGATAGCTTAAACCAGAGGCCACCCAGCTGGCTCCAGATAGCTTAAGCCAAAGGCCCCCCAGCTGGCTCCAGATAGCTTAAGCCAGAGGCCCCCCAGCTGGCTCCAGTTCGTTTAAACCAGAGAACCCCCAGCTGGCTCCAGATAGCTTAAACCAGAGGCCACCCAGCTGGCTCCAGATAGCTTGAGCCAAAGGCCCCCCAGCTGGCTCCAGATAATTTAAGCCAAAAAGGTCATATGAAGTATAAATTATCTATAAAATAGCCACAATCTATGTGGAATCTAAGTCAACATTTAAAACTTTTAGGTTTAAAAGTTAAGGTCCCCAAGCTAGCTCCAGATAATTTAAGCCAAAAAGGTAATATGAAGTATAGAATATCAATAAAATCGACACAATCTATGTGAAATATAAATCAACATTTAAAGCTTTTAGGTTGGAAAGTTAAGGTCCCCCAGCTGGCACTAGATATCTTAAGCCAAAGGCCCCCCAGCTGGCTCCAGATAGCTTAAGCCAGAGGCCCCCCAGCTGGCTCCAGTTCGTTTAAACCAGAGAACCCCCAGCTGGCTCCAGATAGCTTAAACCAGAGGCCCCCCAGCTAGATCCAGATAGCTTAAACCAAAGGCCCCCCAGCTGGCTCCAGATAATTTAAGCCAAAAAGGTAATATGAAGTATAGAATATCAATAAAGTCGCCACAATCTATGTGAAATATAAATCAACATTTAAAGCTTTTAGGTTGGAAAGTTAAGGCCCCCCCAGCTGGATCCAGATAGCTTAAACCAAACAGGTCATATGAAGTATAAATTATCTATAAAATAGCCACAATCTATGTGGAATCTAAATCAACATTTAAAACTTTTAGGTTTAAAAGTTAAGGTCCCAAAGCTAGCTCCAGATCGCTTAAGCCAAAGGTCCCCCAGCTGGCTCCAGATAGCTTAAGCCAGAGGCCCCCCAGCTGGCTCCAGTTCGTTTAAACCAGAGAACCCCCAGCTGGCTCCAGATAGCTTTAACCAGAGGCCCCCCATCTGCTCAAGATAATTTAAGGCAAACTGGTAATTTGAAGTATAAATTATCTATAAAATAGCCACAATCTATGTGGAATCTAAAACTTTTAGGTTTAAAAGTTAAGGTCCCCAAGCTAGCTCCAAATAGCTTAAACCAGGGCACCCCAGCTGGCTCCAGATAGCTTAAGCCAAACAGGTCATATGAAGTATAGAATATCTATAAAATCGGCACAATCTATGTGAAACATAAATCAACATTTAAAGCTATTAGGTTTGAAAGTTAAGGTCCCCCAGCTGGCTCCAGATAGCTTAAACCAGAGGCCCCCCAGCTTGCTCCAGATATCTTAAACCAGAGGCCCCCCAGCTGGCTCCAGATAATTTAAGCCAAACAGGTAATACATGGAATCGCAGTTTCGGGCTTCCGGTGGAATCGCAATGCATTCTGGGGTGGCAAGACTAGAAAAGTGAGCACAAACTCCACAAACACCACCATATTGGATTTATTCTCTACGTGTTTACATTTTACTTAGCTTATTCTTCAAGCGTTTTTACATTGTATTTGGCTAGTTTTTAGTGTGTAAGCATCGCTCTTCTAGTTATGGGATTTGGACACCGACATTGTGTGGTGAAAGGATGTTCGAGCAGTGGGAGAAAGCTAAATAAATGGGCAGAATCTCATTGTGAGCTTCACGATTGCAAAAATTGCGACTGCAAGCCCCCGTTCGAACTATTTCCATTTCCAACCGCACTAAAGAACAAAGACAGAAGGCTAGCATGGACCAAAGCTGTAAAGAGACAGGATTACAATGGGAAGAAATCTTCGCGGATTTGCAATGAGAATTTCATGCAAGGAAAACCAACAAATGAATTCCCTGATCCTGAACTCGACCTGGGGTATGTAGTCTATCTACTTGATTTATATATTGACAAATGTACTTTCTATATATTGAGTTGTATAATAATTAACAAACACAAGTTAGGTATATATTTATAATAGCTTACCCTGCAACACAACTGCAATAAGCACTTATGATATGATATCGCCAGTTTTCATCCATGCCGAATGTGGCGTATGGGAAACTTTCATTGAATGTGTACATTTTGCTTTCAAAAAGCAATACTCAGAATCTGCGAGAGGATTGAAAGATATTTGTTTGAACCAGCCAGAGTCAAACAGTCTAAATGCTTTGCCTTCTTTGTATTCGTTCAAAGTTCGTTTATGAAACTCGACATCGTTCCCTGGGTGGTCAGACATTAAAAATAATGTTATATCGCTGAGGTACATCGGCGGCCAAGAAGTCATGCTGTTGTTTTCATTGACCCAGCCATCCTGCAATGTCAAGGGATCAGGCACTGAAACGCCACTCGGCATAACCAAAAGCTTCGTCTTTTCTTTTTCTGTGATTGAAAGTCTTTCGTTAGCTGTTGGTTGCTCCTCAATGCCCATCTCTGATGCAGCAAACACCCTGGCAATAAGCTCGTTTTGTTCCTGAAACCTTTAAATTCCGCTTGCGGCAAAATACTTTCAAAGCTTCGACTTTACACATCTGAACCTCATCATAAGAAAGGAGTTCAGAACTCATTGTAGAGTAGTAGGTTTGTTTACAACACGCTCGAAGAATAAGCTTGCAGTCACAATTTTTGCAATCGTGAAGCTCACAATGAGATTCTGCCCATTTAATTAGCTTTTTCCCCACTGCTCGAACATCCTTTCACCACACAATTCCGGTGTCCAAATCCCATAACTTAAAACTAGCCAAATACAATGTAAAAACGCTTGAAGAATAAGCTAAGTAAAATGTAAACACGTAGAGAATAAATCCAATATGGAGGCGCTTGTGGAGTTGGTGCTCACTTTTCTAGTCTTGCCACCCCAGAATGCATTGCGATTCCACCGGAAGCCCGAAACTGCGATTCCATGTCTATGAAGTATACATTTTCTATAAAATCGCCACAATCTATGTGAAATATAAATCAACATATAAAACTGGAGGGCCTCTGGCTCAAGCTATCTGGAGCCAGCTGGGGGGAAGAATAAGCACACTGTCTCAGGAGTCTGTAGTTTGGGACAGTTTACAATTCTTCACGGTTTCTTTGTCTTGTCAGGTTGGCTAGTTCCATTTCTATCTATTTCTATCTTATTTCTATGCAAACCCACTTTGACAACATGAACAAGTGAAAATGTCTTTCTGTTACAAAGTTGTCTCCGAATGGGAAAGTGAAGTATAATGAATGTCATACGTAAACATTACAATAAGAAGTGCCACAGTCAATCCATGAAGGAACAAAGATGACAGAGAGGAAATGTAGTTGGGAGAAGTAGGAGGTGTAGGAAAGTAAGGAAGGAAAGGAGAGTGTGAGGATAGATAGTTCACAGAAGGAGCGAGATGAAGGAAAAGAGGAGTGAGTAAACTAAATATTTGTCTTCCCTGATTTCCCGTTGCAGCCAGTCAAAGAGCAGCGTCGATGTCTTTGCCCTCAGGGTTCAGCCTTCGCCTTGTTTCTCGGCCTGAAATGTACATTAAATGTTTAGAACCCAGTGACAGTAAATGTGCAGAAGCCTTTTACATCTGCGCTCAAATAAAAATGTAACTGAATCCAGCTATACCTCTCAAAGAGACACAGAATTTGGCAACAATTCATTAATTTTCATGAAGAGCAGTAACATTTGCAATAAAAAGCGCAAAGACATAATTGGAAACAATACGAATCAATCTTTTCACACAAACCTGTACCAGTGTAATCATTTTCCAATAAGTCATCAATTGTAAGAGGAAAGGAGGATCTGTTTTAATATTCTTAGAGGAAATAATTGTCTTCATGTCAAAAGAAAAACCTTTCTGCAGTCATAAATCAGTGAAATCAAAAAGCACTTACTTGTACAGACAGGACTGAATCAGAAATACCATTTTAAACTTTGACACATTAACTTGTGATTGAAAATTCACATGGTTTCTAGGAAACTAAAATATTTTTAAAACATGCATATAAAGAAATAAAAGGAGTAAGCACAGTGCTGAACAATATGTTCGTCAGCTGGTAAAATCTTACCTTGTCTCTTCTTCAGTGTCTGTCGCAGATCGTGGAGAGTTGTTTGGGGTCTTCCACTGAAGACGAGACGTGTTTCTTGCTCCAGGATCTGTGTTCAAATGAGGGATTTGTGTACAGACGATCTTTTATACTGATGAGCAGATAGTTCTAGAATGCATGCATCACAATGCATTTAGAAGGCTCATTACCATATTTTGGAACCTTGACAAAAAAACGGAAAATGCTGATTATTTGAATGTTGTTTTTTAAATTATCTAAACCAGGGGTGTCAAACTCATTTTAGTTCAGGGGCCACATACAGCCCAATTTGATCTCAAGTGGGCCGGACTAGTAACATCACAGCATAATAACCTATAAATAACGAGATCTCAAAATGTTTCCCTTTGTTTTAGTGCAAAAAAGTACACGTACATTCTGAAAATGTTCACATTTAATGAACTATCTTTTTACAAAACATTATGAACAACCTAAAAGTGCAATTTCAACAATATTATGCCTCAGTTTATCATTTAGTTGCATTACAACTTACAGATCACAGTGTATATCAGGCACAAAACATTTAGTCACAGGTATCTGGACCAATATAGTATTTTACTTTATGATCAAAACAACTTGTCAAGATATATAAATCATTTAAAAATTGCATTCATTTCCACATCTGTGTAGTAATCCTGACACACCACACAAATACAAATACAAACTAAAGTGGCAACTATTAAGGAAGAAGGTGAAGTTCTCCCCCTGCCTTGTAAATGTATACATGAAAATACATAAAGGTTGTGTCTCTTTGTACTGCAGCTGCTGACTGACATTATATTTCACACTGTTCAATGTCTTTAAATATTTCCACAGTAAGTATTAATTTTCACAGAAATATATTCTTACAGAAATATATAACGTGCAAAAGTGTCTGAAGCAGTATTTTACATTAAGTTACTTACTCACTGTTTGCTCCTGAAACTTGGCATATTTTAGCGTCACAAGTGCATCAATATCAGGGGTCAAATCCTGAGGAGCCACTTTCAGGATGTCATTTAAGTGTTTGTGTGAGCCTTGAGCGCAGCTTTGTTTTAGTGATGCTCATTACAGAGAAAAGTTGTTCACAAAGGTAGGTAGTCCCGAACATGCACAAAACCTTTGCCGCGAGGGCTGTCAATGTGGGGTACACTGGCAAGAGATGCTGATAAAAGGTGTCCAAGCCCACCGAGGCAAATGTGTCCTTCAAATCTGAATCACACTTCAAGTTCAAGTTGGATGTCGACAGATCAGAAGCCTTGACCGTGAACGGCGAGTTAAACACTACAGCCTGGCTTTGATGCTAATGCTATTTCGCTAGCAATAAGGTAGCTTTCACTGCTGCATCGCCGATATCTCTGCTACGGGTAACAACAGACTGCTGTTTCTTCAGACCGGCTAACAATTCATGTATCTTCTCAGTTGTCCTTGCAAGCTGTTGTATGTTTCGCCATGATGAGTCTCATAGTGACGCTAAATATTATAATTGTTGAGCCCTGAAACCTGCCGCGAACACACCGAGCACACAGCTTTCCCACTCACCTCTGTGAATAAATGGAAACGGTCCATTTCTCTTGGAAAACTCTTCACTCCGTGTGCACTTTTCTCCTTATTTGACAGACATTTTGGGTAATGAGGTGTAATGTTGACAGAACCCGCCAGCTCCAGACGTTATTTTACCGGCAGCTCCAGCATGAACAGTTTGCTTGCTCGGCAGTGTTTGCTTGTGCGACCCCCAGTGGACACATTTCAAATAGCACTTACTTCTTTTGAAAATTTGAAGTTAAGAGAGACTTTCAAGACGTGTTTTATCTGGAATGTGGGTGAAGCCAACCTCTCTGTTTGAAGGTAAGGTAAGTTAATTTTCATTGTACGCTTCAAACACAAAGTGTTCAGTGCTTTACAAGAGCATAAACATACCAAACAAATTCAACAGAAAATAAGACAATTCATAAAACAGAAAGAAAAAGAAGAAATCACGGCCTTATTTATCTGCGGGGGATTACTTTGTGGATGCATGCATCTTGTGTCCCTATTTAAGTATGCAGATTTGGATGTGTGACCGCCGCCCGCTTGATTGGCTGCGGCGACACCTCCTCCTCCCACCTTGATGAAGACCGGCTGTGATTGGTGTGCACCTGTTCCGGCTGTCCCATCCGAGGCGCACTGGAGAGACCGGTGACTACAAATGCCAGGCCAGCTCGACAGTCAGGGCTGCTGGTGTTGTCAGCCATGTGTCTCGTACTTGTGTGTGTGGATACTAGAGTATCGTATATTGTCGGTTGAAATTCTGTGTACTGTATCCTAGGTGTTGGAACTAGATTTATCTTTGGCTCGTTAATTGTTGAGAAGTTTGCAGCGTTTTCTGTTAGACTTTAGGGTGCCCCGGCGCTGTTTTATGTGTTATCAAAGTTTGTTTTGTTAGTTTGGCTTTGATGCCTTATTTGCTCTTGTGTTAAGAGCCCTACTTTTGTTCTTTGTGGTGTCGTTAAAAGCAATTGTTTGTCAAATTGTCCACCATATTTAATAAATATATCTTATTTTGCCATCAACATCTGGTGTATGTTACTCCCGTTTCCCTCGCCGAGCCGGGGTCGTAACAAGTAGAAATACAGAATATTTATTGGATTTAAGAGGAGCAGAAGTATAAGAATGTAACATCTTTAAATATCCTCACACAAAAAAAGGGGCAAACAGAAAAGATTTAAGCTTTGCTTTAAAACAACTGAGGATCAGGGTTGAGCCCAAAAGCTACCAAAGATTAGAAACTAAAATGAAAATACATCTAGGTGTTAGTATTAGTGCTACTAGTAGTGGTGATGAGAGTATCCGGCCATTAATATATGGAAACATACAGTGTTTCACAATCCTCTGTAGTTTTAAAGTCCAGGTCTGACACAAGTAAAGTAAATGGCGTGACATGTTGTCACATGCTGCTACAACAATGATTCAGCTTATTGGAGTAATACAACAGGACGTGTTGTCAGGACGTCAGGGGATGAGCATGCAAAATTCCGTCTGGTCGGTTGGTTGACATACCGTACATACTTCCTTCAACTGCTCTGTGGCAAAGCTTAAACCTGGCCTGTAAAACAACTCTCACAACAAAAACAAAGCATCCACAACGCCTTCAAGAACATGTCATTTCATAGTTTTAATTCGTACAGTTAAATGTGTGAAATATTAACACACTAACAACTCTGCTGGTATGGAAGTCCCGGGCAAATAAACTGCCAGTGTGTTTAAATTGCATAGAAATAAAGTCTCTTGTCTTCCCGCTTCTTCATGTGGTCAGTCTTTCAAAATAAAAGTTCTTAGAGTGCGTATTTTGATAACTTCTGGGTAAAAATCCAATTAGATGTTGATGACCACTTGGGCATCAGCTGTTCTCATGTTGTCCAGTTCCTTAGAAACGTAATCACTTTCTATGGGGTTGAACAGGTTGATGGCTGTGTGAGAGTCACACTCTCACCCTGTTGCTTTCAGGGTCTGAAAGTGTTTCGAGCATCATTAGAATGCATCTATGAACCCTCTGAAGAGACTTTATTTGCATTGTGTGACTGATTTGAGAGGAAACCTCAGAAAGAGAGATAAACAAAGATAAACATTGAAACTGACAGATGTGCAGATATAAATGTGGAGACGAGAGGAAGAGAAGACACAGAGAGGCACAAAGGTATTTGAGCTGCTGATTGCAGATTAATCCTGCAGAACTACATTTTTTACCAAAAAACGTTTCCTACACAGCCACAGGAACATTGTCAAACCAAAGCAATCACAATCTCTGATTCTGATGACCTGCTAGGAATCTAAATGTGAATTTTGTAACGAGGATTGTGATGGTTCAATTTGCAAAAAAATCCCATCCTGTACCTGAGCTGAGGCCCCAATAAAACTATTTAATTCTAAATACTAGTAAATAAGGTCTATAAATAACACACACACACACACTTTTTTTTTACAAAGTCTATTGTATTAACTGCATCGCACTCCTCACTATTGTTTTAGGACCATGATTGAACAAAAGGGAGACAAACATCGATATTGATACAAATAGGGGAAGCTTCTTTTAATCTTGCATATTTTTTGTTTATGTGGTAGCCTATCCTCTATATATAGACACACTTTTTAATATTATTTTATTGGAGTCACTGATTATCCTTTTTGAAGAAGTTATTTAAGCAGCATTTGAGGGTTGCAATCTTTTATGACAGAAATCAAAAGTTTAGGGAACAAAGACATTTTGGGTGAGTTAACAAAGGGGTGCAAACATTATTTTGAAACTGCACGCTGATGATACAGCCGCGTAAAAAATATCCAGATCGTTATCACTTAAAAGCTTTGTCGAAACTCCCCTCTCCCGTTGTTTGCTGTTGCAGGAGCATATGAGAAAGCTCTGCTGCGCACGGCGCGCCACACCTGTCCTATTTGGGGACTTGAGGCAGACAGGTAAAACCGAAGCCTCGCCCACTGCCAGGTTTCAGCCGGACTTGTTTTTATAAGCAGCTGTTGGAGCTGTCAAAAGTCAGTCGCTCCTGTTTCAATCACTACACTGAGTTTGGGAGCAAGAACACACACATAGACACACACATCAACGACAGCAGCAATCATGCCAAGGCGATCAACGCAGGAGTGGATCCGGTTATCCTTGCGCACCCCGGGCATCCTGATCTTCGGGATGGTTTTTGCTCCCTGTGGCTGGATCTTGAACCTCACCGCCACCGTGGCCCCTAACTGGAGGACCCTCCATAACCTCCCCGACCTTCCGGCAGATACCTTCATCCAGCAAGGCATCTGGGAGATCTGCAGGGCCAACTCGATCGACACAAGAGCAGACTGCACCTTGGAGGACACAAGATATTTCGGTAACCAGGTTATCGAGGTCGCCCAGGGTTTGATGGTGGCCTCCCTCATCGTGACCCTAATCGGGCTGGCCGTAGCCATCCCGGGGGTGCGCTGCTGGAGAGACAGGCCTAACTGGGTTGTGGCCGGTCTGGGTGGACTGCTGATCTTCCTCTCAGGTGTCATGGTCATCATACCCATCGCCTGGTACACCCACATCCTCAAAGAAGTCACAACGGTGAGCGATACCACAGATGTGCGCGTCGGCTACTGCATCATCCTGGGCTACATCGGCGGGATCTTTGAAATCATTGGCGGCTTCGTCATGTTCATCGGGATCTGTCGTTGCTGTGGAGGAAAGAACCGAGGTGAGACGCGGATTGAGGAGGTCACGGGCGCCCGGTTCTCTAACCAGAAGCGGCCGACGAGACGAGTTGAAGTGCCGAGCCTGAACCGGGCCAGGAGTGCCGCCAGCAGCATTCCGTACTCCAAGGACTCCATGGATGAAGATGTGTCCTTTCCCCGGGCCAAGAGCCCCGCAGTCCCGTCCATCAACACCTCCTACGGCGGCAGACCCTATGATGTCGATTTATGAGAAGAGGAAAACGACTAAGAGATGGATATGACTATTTGTACAAGAGACTGAGAGTGTGAAATATTCTAGGAAGAAGCAATGGTGATTGACTTTATAATATTACAAATTGTGCCCACTTTTGTAAAACTGTATAATATACTGGAGGTTTTAGTAATAAAATAGGACACACTAATGCCATAAAGTTGATTTATTTTGAGAGTATAATGGAATATGGTAGGGATACCAGGAGATTAAATCCCTTATGAAATCCCTGTAAACTCATTAAGTGAGGCAGAATCACTTTAAACACCTCGTTTTTTATTAGCCCACAAATTAGGACAGTATCAAGGTACTTGAAGGCATACATCTATAATAGTCTTACATGATGTGTGGGTGACAGAACCGCAGTTGCTGAGTTATAGATGACTCATTATAATATCATTATGATATACAATGGGCCTATACTTCAAGCAGTGCAGCAAAGGTGAAGATGATATGAATATTATAAGAAAATAGAAGGAAAGTAAAAGTGAAGAATTCTGTATTCTGCTTTGTTTGTACATTTGCAAAAAATAATCTTCTATTTTTATGTAAATAAAAAGATGCACTTTACAATTATGGCCAACCTTTTAGGCTACCGGTTGAAAAAAAAAAGCATCTTGAGGTGATCAACATTGTTCTATTTGCTCTGTGCTGTTTATTAAATGTGCACTGTTTCATAACACCAGATGACTGAGTCCTTTTCCTCAACTTAATATCACACATCTTCAGATTTTTACGGCAAGAGAGCATGGCAAGAACAAAAAACGTTTTTTAAAGATATTTGATAAGTGGGAATAACTGTGATAATGCCAGTAATGCAGTGAGGTTTGATGTTTATGTGCAGTATTCTATCTTATGTGGCCAGAAGTCTTTACCTCATGCGTACAGACAATGTTGCCTGACCGGTCTGAGTGGTTTGTTTCTTTCAGTAGCTTGTCAAACAACATTACCTCTTCTGTTTAAACTGGCTTAACATCTCAAACAAAGCAACACTGTAGTGAACAAGTGTCTCTCTATAGCTCCTGGCTGGTCAAGTCTTTTGTTGTTAAATTGGCCTCTAAGAAATCATGACGCAGTTCTCCCTGCAGGACCTGTTGAATGCCATAGTGAGAAGTGAAGTGAAAGGCACTTTGAAGCAAAGTTTAGCCAGTTTTATGTTGTCCAAGGCTCAGACACTGGGACACATCACTGAGCGTGCCATAATGAGTGCATCAGCTCCTACAGATGTGTTGTGTTTCACGCTGGTGTCCATTAAATTGCATAAAATGCACTGACTTATAAAATGACAGTCCGAGACAGGTGGGGTGAGGAAACATGGTGCATTTAGGGTGTGACAAAAGACGTCTCTATTTATGGTCTCATTCTCCTGGGCTGCTGAGAAGCTTTCTTCTGTCTGTCCACTCGCAAATAGTTACCTTTCAAAAACAATTGTATTACACTTCCATAAACTTTCATAAAGTTGGGAGACTCAATTGTGAAAATTGGTTCATCAGAGCCTGAAATAGCCAGACTTAGTTTCTAGTATGGGTCAAGCTCCAAAAATGATGGATCCCATAATGTAACTAATAACACACACACTTTTTAAATACCCAAATGCCCTCATCATAAAGCAGGATGTCTGCAGCTAATCTCACATGCCACTGGACCCATCAGCCTAATATTTCTTTATATTTAATATATTAATATGACTGTATGCTAAAGGATTTCCCGTGGCTGTCATCATTTTTGACCCGTAAGTGTTCAACAACTGCTTTAGTAGCAAAAGGCATTTCCAGCATGTTTGCCTAAAAACAAGCCTTAGCTAATCTGTTGCAGGCCACGTGTTGTAACATAGCACTAACTTTTAAAATACTATAGTGTATTTTTGCTCCTCCTGTAAAACAAACATTCCAGGTATGCTCATTAACAGGAAAGCAGGTGTCGTCATTGTATCGCCCTCATGGCAGATCCTTCTTGTTCCTCATCGTAACAGATACATTTTATACACAGATCAGTCTCTCAGTCTCTGGCCCAGCTGAGTTTAGTAAACACTGAAGCTGATACCATCATGTCACTGGATCACAGAAAGAGGTTAGAGAGGCAGGGTGCATGTTGTTGGTGTACACAATACTGTGGCATTCAGTGCTTATATATAGCACATTGGTATGTTGGGGGTTGTGTTCAGTCTATTTGAAAGCTGGTGAACAAACAGCACAATACACACGGAACAAAAAGTGTATGTGTATGATACACAAATCAGTGCCTCTACAGATCAGCTTGTTCCACATTTGCAAAGCTACGACTGTACAGAGCCAACAATACAATATGTAAAACATGGCTGCACCTACCAGCAGAAGTTGTATTTACGAGAGACTAAAACAAAAGCAGATATATTCAATTGTCTTTTGACATGATTATTCTGTAACGATAGCTTGTTGTGTTTATTTTTAAAGTGTACGGTGCCATTCATGACAGGAGAGGAATTTTAAAATGAAGCAAAACAGGTTCTGGGAAGGTGTGCGCACATCAGTTTCAGGTTTTGACAGATCATTTCTCGTCAGTACACTTATGTACTAAGTTGCTTAGCAACAATGGATTACTTTTATCCTTCTCTGAAATAAAATGACGCATTTATATTTTCAAAAACTTGTCAACAGGTGAACATTTATTATCTTCTGTCAGCCTGACCATCACTACCTACAGAGAAGAATGACAAACTTTTCAGCCACTTACGATGCATTTATGTACACACATGCAGTATTTGTACACACACCTGGGCACACATGATTAGACCATCATTCAAATATCTATCTATGAGCATTTCAGTTTGAAAACATGAATTATTGTGTAATCCAGCAACACAAACAGAAAGACATCGTAAAAAAGCTGCGTCTTGCTAATGCTTGTGGGTATCAATACAAAACGGCATTTAAACATAATAATTCAGTCAGTGTAGAAAAGAAACGGAAAATACAGCATTAAAAAAAGCACTCAACAGTGGCTACGTTCCTCAGAGTATCTAAAGATAATGACAAATTAAATCTGGTTCAAATCCCTGGTTCCCCCCCCCCCCCCCCCGTGTGAAATGGATTGCTGTCAAAAGTATTTTTGGTTTTTAACAACTGTACGAAGTCGCTCCAGCGTTTAGTACAAAACCATGGCAGCTGGAATCATCCCTTCAGCAGCCACCTGAGCTTTCTCTGCATTTAAAGGAATTTTTAAATGCATTATTTCCCTAAATGACAGTGTTAGGACACAATCAGCGTATCTATGGTAACAAGCTTCTGCATATATGAAATGTGATAAAGGAATACAGTTTTACAGAATAGACAAATCCTGACATTTGCATTTAAACTACAAACTTTAGTCCAGTCATTTCATTGCAAAGTGATTCAGTGTGTGGAAAGTCAAAAATAATGCACAAAACGCCAAAATGATTGCATCCCCTGATGAGATTGATCGTTACAAATTCAGTTTATGTTTAATCATTATTCTTTAGCACTAGATGTCACAATAACTCATCAAAATTCTATAAATAACTAAATATTAAAGTGAACACACATACAAAGCTGGTGATGGTTACAGGGCTTTACACAGGACATAAAACATTTTTATTGCACTAATAAGCAAATAATGGTTGTGACAAAACCTCATTCCCAAACAGTTTTTCATGCATCAATTTTCCTTCCTTTTTTTTTTTAACGTATCCCTAAATGTGTTGTAGAGCTGGAAACACCACAAATGTCGCCCACAGCTTCAATAAGCTGCAAATCCAGCTCAATATAATACCAGTGTGATACACATGTCTGTAAACACACCGTCAGTCATCTGGCTAAATGAACAGCTTTAAAACTCTGAGATACGTAATCCATAGGTCCTCAATGAATCACGTGTTTGGGGATATGCTTTAAAAGTTACATTTTTCGGTCATCAAATGATACATGAAAAACATGCTTACTGCAGTGAAGTTGTGTCACCGTTAAAGCTCTGTTTCTGAGAAGGTGCACAATCAGTCGTAGAGGAGCCACTAGTCAGCCATCGAGAAAGAATGGTGGATCTTTTTCTTTTTTTTTTTACAAAATTCAACAAACTGCGCTGGAAGCGTGCTGCAGAAGAATGCTGGTGGAAGTTCAACAATGCCATGGTTGACCTAGTTGAGAACGAGAGAGTCATTGTTTTTTTCTGTCTGTTATGCTAACAAAAAGGTTCAGATTTAGACACAAGGTGTCAGCAGGCTGTGAGTTAAAGGTTCCCTGTGGAGTGTTTGACCCCTTGTAGTGCTGTGGAGCATTGTTTGAAAGTTTTGGCCCCTTTTTTGTATAGTATATACGGGGGAGCAATTCACTTCCTGCCATTACACATTTGACACATACGCAGCAATGTGCAAATAAAGGCAGTGAAGAAGAACACTGCTAGTAAGAAAACATGGATGTAAACAATATAGTTATTAGAATTATTATTTTTTAATCCCTTTGTAAAAAATGTATGATAAAAAAATGCACTCGTCATTGTTTGTTACATACAATGTGTGTTGGTGATAATTACTGTATGTGAACACGACGAAGTACAATAGCCCACAAGGTTTTAAGGTGTTGTAATTCACTTTTGTTGTAGTAATATTTCCTTAAATTAAATAATACTTTTTCACACTTCACAAATTTGGTAATAATAAATAAAATAAGAATTTTGGAATAGTTCCTCCAAAATGCCTACCCCAGATATAATGGAGATTTACCCACATTACACGACGATGTTGTAGCCATGTGCTGCTGCATGATGTCTCCTGTTGACAGACATAAACACAATATTAATTTGTGAACATTTCTCATCTTTTGTTAATGTAATTGAACGCACAGAATATGAACAAACACTATTTTAGCACATAGCAACCTCTATAATAGACATACCAAATACTCACTTGAGGCAGTTTTGAACAGCTGCCTTCGTTGCTCGTCTATCATTCTTTGGTTACATGATGAAACCTTTCATTGTCTTTCATTAGTGGAGACATGTTTACAAATGTAAATAAAATCCTGCTTTTCAGTGCATCACGAATAGTGGAAAAGTCACTACTTTCTTAGTCTATTCAGCCAAGGTGACTATCACTGCTCAAGCTTGTTATCCCATTCTTCTTCTTCTCCTCTTTATCACAAACCACACAGCTTCCTGTTTTCCAGGAAAAAGAAGTGTTAAAAGGAATATTCAACACTTCGGGACAGTGCACCTTTATCTTTTCTATTCAAGAGTGAGATGAGAGGATCAATCTCACGTCTGGTGCTGGAGTCATGACGTAGTTCGCTTGCTTTAGCACAAAGACAGGATTGTGGGGAAATTAGCGTAGCTATGCCCAAAATATACAGATTTCTTAGCAAAACTGAATTTCAACTTTAAACGAACATTACACAGCGCTTTAGACCTTTAGTGGTTGTTGTATACATGTTTTTCACTTCAGCCAGGCTAGCCGTTTCCCTCCGCTTCCAGTCTTAATGCTAAGCTAGGCTAACCACGCCCTAACCGCAGTGACGTCATCCTTCTCATGTCACGGTCAAATAGAAAGCAAATAAGCGTTTTTCCTAAAAAAAAAAAAAAAAGGTGAAATAATTCCCCTCAAGAACAGATATTTCCGTACCTGTTCCTCTTATTTTGCTTCTGCCTCATCTTTGCGATGAAGAAAGCCACAATCAGCACCCCGAGGATGACGGCCAGCACACTCAGAGTCAGCGGTACACTTAAGGCCCCGTTGACCGTGTCCTCGCAGAATTCTCCCCGGTAGCCCAGCTCACAGGTGCACACGAGACCGGTGCCGCCACCCGGTTCACCCACACAGGCACCATGGTCATTGCACTGAGTCTCTCCACAGGTCGGCAGGCTGAAGTCGATGCCTCTCAGTTGGGGAGGAGGGAAAGAAGTGGCCATCGTAGAGGAGGGAGTGGAAGCAAGGGAGGAAACACTGGCCCGCTAAAGGAGGGAACGATTCATGGAGTAGGAGAAGAGGAGATTATAATGGTAGGAGACCACACCTTATAAAACACAAGGTAAACATGACACAGCCTTTTCTGTAAGATATATCATATGGCTGTGCTGAGTCACCAGTCAAAATGTCTGCAAGTTTTTTTTTTTTTTTGTTGTTAAGTCTGTTAAGTGTTAACTTGCTGAAGTTCTGTAACTGCAACATTCAGTTAATCACTTTTCTTTAGCAGGGGGAAATACACTTTATAGAAATAAAGGCGATCAGATACTTTCCCATCAACCAGTGATTCTTACTTCATCACATTTTATGAATATCTTTCTCCCCTTTGCCAACTTTAATTTGGTATTCAACCAGTATGGTGCAGTTTTGGTGGCTGGAGTGATTGCATTGTGCCCAAACTAACATTGTATAGACTGTGCTGCCTTCAGGTCCCCGACAGAAATGCTAGAATTGCTCGCTTTGTATGCAAAAGAATAATGTGAACATGTATGACAGGGACAGTCAAGATTTTCTACGGCATGAAGGCATCAAGTGATTTTAAATATAAATGGATCCCATTCTCATCATGTGACCAAACTTTATATAATCCCCCAAAACATAAACATCCGTTTCTACATTTCTATATGTAAAACACCAAAAACACAAGCTGTGTGTGAACAGGACAATTTCCTCTGCTCGTAAACAGTAAACAGACTACAGAGACCAAAGTGACCAAAACAACTACAAAGAGATGTAAAAAGAAAAATAATTATAAAATAGACCAAAAAAATTACAAAGAGACACAAAATGACTCCTAAAGGACACAAAACACAAGGAGAAAAACAATTATATAGTCTGTGTGTATCAGTTGCTGTGTGGTGTCTCGCCCTTAGACATATTTTACTTTTAAATCATCACATACAAATGACCAAATATGCCTGACAGCCTAACACATCAGGAAGTGTAAGAAACTTTTTTTTGCAGTTCTTTCTACATGAAAAACACAAGGAAATAATCCTCAGCAACACCAGTCGTTTCATAATCAACAACAGCGACATAAACCCAAAGGGAGACAGACCACGCCTGAGCCGCTTATTATCAACTCATAACTCCTATTAAAGAAACATCAACCTTGACCTAATGACAAAACAAATGGCCCGTTAAAGGGCACTGTAAGATTCAGCTGAACCTAAAACAATGCACCAAATGAAACTGCACAACACATTCACTTACATACTGGATGGATGGATAAAAATATTAGGATAAAATGTTACTATAACTGCCATGTTGTAACACAGCCTCCTGCCGTATAAATAGATCAGTGTGGGAAAAGTCACTTCCGAGATAAGAATGAGCATTATGTAAAGATATGCAGCCCGACAGGTGATAAGTGGTGATGGTGAAGATATGTTACTTCTCAAGCATCTCGTCATTCAGGTTTTCGACCAGCACAGCAGGATTCCATCGACTTCGGGGCAGGTTTACAATATAGTGAGATAGGCAAGCAGCATATCAAAATACGACAAAATGAAAAACATTCATACTCACAGAAGCAAAGAACGCAGAACTGGCGTCATAAAATGCACGCTGTGGAGTTTCAACTTGTGTGATCCAGGTGTGTGTAAGCTTAAGGTCCTGGGTCAATGAAAAAGAATTTCCTCTTTCAGTGAGGGAATCTGCAACAAAGGGAAGGAGGGAAGCGGAAGAAAGCCGAGACCTGTGAATACCTGCCTCCTTTTTTTGCCATACACACACACACACACCCCCTCCCTCTGCCTTATCTTTAAATGGGGTTGAGTCATACAGTCTTGCTCACACAGAATATATGCGACATCTATGTAGCAGCTTTACATTTCATAAGGAGTGTGTAAACTAATCTCATGCTTCAGTTATTCGCAGCAATCAATGCTCTGGCATCCCTGGGAAACCTCATTTGAGACCGTGTCTCATAAATAACCACACAGGACACCAAATTACACAGAAAAACAAAAGTACATAAAATGTGTAAAATAAATTAAACTGGCATTCATTCCAGCATTTTAAACACATCACTGTTCATGAGAATTGGATGCTGAATAACCAACGGAAACACACACACACCCTTTCTGTACCTAAGAACTATTATACTGAATGACAGGAGGTGTGTTCACCATTCAAGTGGGGGAAGGAAGACAAGTTGGAGCAAGACAAGCAGATAAGACTCGTGTCTGTAACGCACAACACTTAATCGGTTGCGCAATCGTCAGAAAATGCTTTATAGTGGATTTCTTAGGCCTAAGGGAAATTAGTTTTTTTGGTTAAGGCTTGAAAGTTTTAGTTTAGTGACATGAGATGGCAATGTTGATCTGTTCAGTCCAACAACTACTGGATAGATTACATTTTGCACAGACATTCCTGGTCCACAGAAGAAAGTAAAACCCCTCCATTACCAAATTGGTGATGAACAATAAGTCGGCAGTGAGTGATGAGTTCACTGTCACCCAGCTGTGGTTGGTCAGTCAGAGGGGGGCGGAGCTAACGCAGCAGACTCCTCTTCAACTAGCGCGTGTAGCGGCGTAGAAAACTGTTTTTTCCTAGCGTTGGGAGTTAACAGTTAGTGGGGCTGAACGAACAAAGACAAGCGCGATGACTACAAACGAGTTGTTTGCATGCTTGTATAAAGTCTAAATAGTGGGACTTAAGTTTCACCAATGGATTGCAGTAATAGACCCAAATGTGACCATTAAATGTCCAAAGTCAATACTTTGACCTCCTATTACAGTTTGAGCTGCAGTTTGGCTGATACACAGGTAGAAGTGCCAAAACAAAAAGGGATGTTTCATGCCAAATGTTTCTGGAACTAAGAATGGGGAACAAAAAGGGAACAAGAATGTCACAAGGAAGCATTCGATCAAAACTATCAGACTACAAAGGGGCTGCAACAACATTTTGGCAGCACGCATGAACTGAAAGGAGAGCTGTTCGGATGAGGCAGTCACACACGAGACAGTAAGATGACAAGCACATAGGCAATTGCAGAAAAGCGCCGTTAATGAAAACACCGAAGCAGTGTCACCACAGCAGCATTATTCAGATAACACGCACAAATAGAGGGCTGGAAACAGGAAGTCACATCAGAAGCACTGAACAATGACCGACAGGTAAAGACGGAAAGGCATGAAGAGATTGAACATGGTGACAAATCAGCCTCCGACTGGAGGGTCGTGATGGGGAAATATCATAAAACCAATTAAACTATCAATAACGCAGCAAGTTAAACCACATCCTCGCCTGCTTTTAACATGCGACAGATGTCTAATAAAAAAAATTAGAAGAGAAACTCAAATTATCTGTAAACTCTTAGTCACAATCTGAAGGTTTGTGTTTTTGCCAAAAAGAGCAATATTAAGATAATTTTATATTTGACACAAAGTTGTCTCTAGTTCATCATTTAGCTATAGAGGTAATGTATAACGAATCCTTTGACCTTTCTCCATCGTGTTATTTTGTGGCCAAACTGCAAAATGTAAAGAGAAACTACAAACTAATGAAAGCAAACAAAAGAATCTTTGCTTATAAATGATAAATATATTGGAATATAAATCAGACCCGTTTTTAGTAATAAAAACCTTAAAGCAAAATGAAAATCTGAACATGAGAACTTTCAGAAGTTGTTGCGCAAGTTGGAGATTAAAATGAGCAGAGCAAAGATTTTTGGTTAATCTTTTTTCACTTTTATTGCACCAAAAGACAGTCCATCAGTCACTGGATGACATATTTCAGAATATAAAACTTCTATTTGAGCTGTAAAGACTTTAACGCCAGCGGGGGGTTCTTCACATCTGAGGAGTCCAGCTCCTGGGGAGAAGAAAAGATTAGCCCTTAGTTAATAAACTAATGAAGGCATCTCTTACTTTAGAAATATACCCAATAAGACCGGCCCATCTGAAAATGTACTTGATAAATAAAAGTTGTAGAAATCCCTCCACTCTAGTTTTTATTCATGAAGGTTAAGCAGAACTAAATTGTCGTCAGAATACATTTCATTATATACTGATAATCCTGTATTGTAAAAAACAGGAAAATTATAATGCCACAGTAAATAAAAAGTCGTGCAACCTTTTGGCGAGTTCTTGAGACGCAACAGATTATTATTTTAGAAACTTGCAGCCTTTTGGCAAATTAAATTAATTTGTAAAGGAAATTCAATACTTCTATAATAAAATAGTATTCTGTATGTCTAATTGGTCTAAAGGTTACTCAAGTCTGATTAGAAAGAAATCAAGAATTTAAGTTAAGATTATTCTGTCTTACTACAACTATATCCCTCTATCTCTCCATATCTCCACCTCTCTACCTCCTACAGAGCTCTACCTCTACATCTCCATCTCTCTACCTCTCTACCTCGACATCTCTAGCCTCTACATCTCTACCTCTACTATCTCTACAGTCTACATCTCATCTCTCTACATCTACAGCTCTCTAACTCTACATCTCTCTATACTATCTATACATCTATAATTCCTTAAATCTATACATCTATTCTATCCATCCATCTATATCTCTATCACTACCTCTTAAACATCTATACCTATACACAATCTCTATCTCCTCTACATCTCTCTACATCTACAGCTTCTACATCTACATCTCGCTACATCTACATCTCTCTACATCCTACATCTCTCTACATCTACATCTCGCATCACATCTCTACATCTACATCTCTCTACATCTACATCGTCCATCTATCTATCCATCTAACATCTATCCTACCATCTACTATCCATCTACATCTATCTATCCATCTACATCTATCTATCCATCTACATCTATCTATCCATCTACATCTATCTATCCATCTACATCTATCTATCCATCTACATCTATCTATCCATCTACATCTATCTATCCATCTACATCTATCTATCCATCTATCTATATCTATCTATCCATCTATATCTCTATCTCTACATCTATATCTCTCTACATCTCTCTACATCTCTATCTCTCTACATCTCTATCTCTCTACATCTCTCTACATCTCTATCTCTATCTCTCTACATCTCTATCTCTCTACATCTCTATCTCTCTACATCTCTATCTCTCTACATCTCTCTACATCTCTCTACATCTCTATCTCTATCTCTATCTCTCTACATCTCTACATCTCTCTACATCTCTCTACATCTACATCTCTCTACATCTACATCTCTCTACATCTACATCTCTCTACATCTACATCTCTCTACATCTACATCTCTCTACATCTACATCTCTCTCTCTACATCTACATCTCTCTACATCTACATCTCTCTACATCTACATCTCTCTACATCTACATCTCTCTATCTATACATATATCTATACATCTATATCTATCTATACATATATCTATACATCTATATCTATCTATCCATCTATATCTCTATCTCTATATCTATCTATCCATCTATATCTCTATCTCTACCTCTATACCTCTACATCTCTATCTCTACCTCTATACCTCTACATCTCTATCTCTACATCTATACCTCTACATCTCTACATCTCTACATCTATACCTCTACATCTATACCTCTACATCTATACCTCTACATCTATACCTCTACATCTATACCTCTACATCTATACCTCTACATCTATCTCTATCCATCTATATCTCTCTATCCATCTATATCTCTCTATCCATCTATATCTCTCTATCCATCTATATCTCTCTATCCATCTATATCTCTCTATCCATCTATATCTCTCTATCCATCTATATCTCTATCCATCTATATATCTCTATCCATCTATATCTCTATATCTCTATATCTCCATCTATCTATATCTATATCTCTCTATATCTCCATCTATATCTCTATCTATCTATCTCCATCTATCTATCTCTATCTCTCTCTATCTATATCTCCATCTATCTCTCTATCTCTCTATATCTATCTATATATCTTTATCTCTATCTATCTATATCTCTCCATCTATCTATCTATATCTATCTATCTATATCTCTATCCATCTATCTATCTTTCTATATCTCTATCTATACCTCTATCCATCTATCTATATCTCTATATCTCTATCTCTATATATCTATCTCTATCTCTATACCTATCTCTATACATCTATATCTCTATCTATCCCTCCATCTATCTATCTATCTCTATCTATCCATCTATATCTCTATCTATCTCTATCTCTATATCTCTATATCTATATACATCTATATCTCTATCTATCTATACATCTATACATCTATATCTCTATCTATACATCTCTATATATCTCCATCTATCTATATATCTATCTATATCTCTATTTATCTCTATCTATATATCTCTATCTGTCTATATCTCTATCTATCTCTCTATTTATATCTCTATCTATATCTCTATCTATATCTATATCTCTATCTCTCTATATCTCTATCCATACATACGCCACATTAATGGTTCATATACTTAAATTAAGAATCTGATTATTTATCCAAATGAAATTACCTCGGACTCTGAGTCGTAGTTTTCACATGGCAGGCCCATGTTGGCCATCAGCGTTTCCTTCTCTATGGATTTGCGTCTGATGGACGTCCAGGTTTTCCTCACGGCTCTCCTATAGAAACAAGATTTAAAAAGCCAAATGTTAGTTTTCTGTATAGGTCAGAGTTGCGTACAAAATAATTTTGAAGTGTTTTAGAAGTCCACGGTCTCACTCATTTTCAAATCGAATGGCCAGGGTGCAAAAGAAAAACACTCTTCCTCATGCTCAGTACCTTTTAGTGAAAATAAAAGCAACAGACACCAACACGGCAACGAGGCAGAGGACACCGAGGATCACAGCCACGTGGCTTTTTCCAGCTTCTGCCTCTTGACAGGACTCTCCCTTGTAACCAGCCGTACACTGGCAGCGAGTCACTTTGCCTTCTGTTACGCAGTTGCCATGACCGCTGCAGCGCTGGAGATCACAGGATGTGGCTTTTTTAACTGAGAGAACAGAGTTTTTTGGGGCTTTGGGTAAAGGCAAGGAGGAAGAATAGGGAGGGCGGCCATCACTGGGTTTGGAGTTTGTGTTTGGACCTGAAGAGAAAGGCAATGTTAGGGATTATGATACACTATTAAAGATGTATCGCCATTACTTGCTAAGATATTGAAACTGATGTTCATCATATTATTTATTACTATACACTTATGGAAACCTCAGGAGGAGCCTTTCCCCTGTTTCCAGCCTTTGAGGATTAGAATGGTGAACTACTCGTTTAACTTTATCTCATAGGCAATATAGTACTAAACTAGAAACTATGTTTCGGGACTCTACGACTTACAGAGCTTCTTGCCACTCGGATATTCAATCACATCATATGATCTTTTTTTCTCAGTTATTGTACAGTTAAATATATTTTCCCCCAAAACTGTACCAACCAAACCTTTACAAAACAGTTCACGTGATTTCGGGTACTTCTAAAAAAATAGAATCAAACATGGGGCCTATAATAAGAAACATTTAGGGTAATATTTTAACATGTTAAATTTAGTCCAGAGCTTAACTAAACAAAGTCATACCTACTGAGGAGGTGAATGAAACATCAACACGACTGATGGGATTATTCTGACATCTCATCTACCTGGCTACAGTTCCTTGTGTTGGGTAATAAAGATTTGGATGGAAACTCACAGTCCTGTTCATCCGACTGGTCTGGACAGTCCATGTGTCCGTCACAGAACTTGCTGCTGCTGATACACTTGCTACCGTCAAAACAGGATTCTTCCCCAGTGGGGCAGTCGGGGAGCGCAGCACAGGAAGTACCATTGGTGGCGTAGAAGCCCCGGCCGCATTTACACACGTGACCTCCGGGATAGGGCAGGCACAGCTGGACACATCCCCCGTTGTTCTCGGAGCAGCCATTAGTTCCTGGAGGAAATTGGTAAAAAAGAGGATTCGCAAATTAAGTAACACAAAACTTTTGCCATTTCTGGCAGGAAATCAAAGTGACAGCTTTTCACACCTAAAATAAAGCACGAGGGAAAATGGAAGAGACTGAATTCTCTTGATTAATGGCTGTCCACTGAATTTCAAATAAATAAATCACTTATTACCAATTTATCTCAGAGTGTGTCGTATGCTGTACAGTCTGTAAAGCCCACTGAGACAAAAGTGTAATGTGTAATATTGGGCTATATAAATAAATTTGATCTCACATTTAGATATCACTTCTTCTAGCCTGAAACAGCAATGTGGTTACCATCTAATTGAGAACTTTCTTCTGAAAGAGTTACAGCATTTATTGTTTATTTTCTTTTATAGGATCCTCATTAACATCATCTTCCTGGAGCTTCTTATTGTGTAAAACTATGTTAAGACGCACTTCTGTTCATCTGTAATGTCCTATTGTGGTTAAATAGGCTCCTTGTGTCTACATAAAGTAGCTTGTATCATGGGAATAAACATGGCAGACAGATCTTTCATTAGACCTGCTCTCATGTCCATCAACAGTTTATGGACTAAGCAGGGCCTCCTGGCTGTGTTATTATATCATTTGCTTTGGCAGACTGAGAACATGCGCAACAGGGGTGTGTCGCCATTGGATGAATGGATAATTGTGAAAGAAGAAATTGGGCTCGTTACTTAAATTGTTTTTGAAATATTGTGCAAAGACTTCATGTTGACATTTAACTCATGCACAGGCTGAGAGTTTCAATATGTATAGTCAAAGATTCACAGTATTTGTATGTGCGCGGTTGTGCTTAACCAAAATATCACTTCAATTCTAACAGACTGATAACGCAGTGGTCCCCAACCACCGGTCCGCAGACCGGTACCAGTCCGTGGGTCATTTGGTACCGGGCCGCACAGAAAAATTGAATAAAAAAATATTTTATTTTGAAAGAGGTTTTATTTTGAAAATCACCGGCTACATCCATCTGTGCGTCTGTGTCTCTTGACACGTGTCTAGACGCTCGTCTCAGTCATGTGATACTTTACTTCAAAAACTAAGCCCACAAGCAACAATGAGAGGAAAACAAACGTCTTTAAAGAGCTTTTTTGGAAAAGGGAAAAGACCCAATGAGGAGACATTTAAAAAACAATATCAGGAGTCACTTAAAATACGTGTTTATCACTACAGGTGATTCTCATGTGCCGCTCTGCATAATATACAGGCTCGCAAATGAGGCAATGAAGCCTTCATAACGGCTTCGCCGGCACCCGGCATTAAAAGACAAGCACTGGGAGTTTTGTGAAAGAAAAGAATATGAACAAGAAGGACATAAACAATTACTGATGGCCACCACATCAACACATGAGTGCACGGAGAGCGTCATACTTAGTGACTAACTAAGAGAAGAAACCTTTTACTATTGGTGAAGAATTTATCCCCCTATATTGGACCGGCTCGTTGCAGAGACACAAGTTCAGGGCTCCCACTAATTCAGCGTAATGGTGAGTTTTTTTATGCACTTTATATTTGTTCTTATACCGGATGTATCATTTTATTTCGTCATATTTACCCCCCCCCACTTTGAAGGCCGGTCCGTGAAGATATTGTCTTACATGAAACCGGTCCGTGGCGCTAAAAAGGTTGGAGACCGCTGTGATAACAGACTTCATTCTAGCACGACCATTCTTGTGTCTTGTAACGTTACAATATCAATGGCCTCTTCAGTTCTTCCCAAAGTAGTTCAAATGGCGGTGCATTTCGGATTCAGATACTGCTTTACTGGTCATGAGGTATATTCATTAGTTATACATGCGTTTTGTTATTAACATTAGCAAAAAAACAAACTGCACTTCGAAACTGTATTTTTTCGAATGTATGCTTGGACTGCAAGAGTGCGCGACAGCTCAGGAGAATAGTGTGTTGAGCTCAACTCATTATCTCTCTACACTCACACTCACACTCACACACACACACACACACACACACACACACCTTGCCAAGCCCTGTCTCTCTGCAGGTATCACATCACTGCCATCTATTCAACTCAAACTGAGCCTTTCATTCTGCCCTCAGTGTCCGATAACACTTTTCTGCTTACTGCATTCAGAAACAAAAAGCAAAGTAGAGGTGAAAAAAGAAGTGTACAAGTGTGATGGAGTAATTCCTGACTTATGACTAGAAAACTGGTTTGGTGGGCTTGTTTTCCAAATTAAGCCAACAGTGTGCTGCAAGCCTGTTGGTTAGCATTACAAACCAGGGCAGGAAATAATGCATCATGTGAAAAGGATTTCAGTGTTGACAAGCCACTTTCACAATTTCACCGGTCAAACTAACATTATGTTTTTGATCCGTCAGAATCTCCACATGGTGCATGTTATGATTGCACGTGGTTGTGACATCAGCTGTGGTAAATTAGCACTATGGTGCCATTCCCATCAATCCCAGTCTGTTCTGGAGTTTTCTACATCCTGTCGTGCCTCTCCTGCCATCTAGTGGCCATTTGGGAGTCTTCCAATTCTGTGAAGGTCTGTAAATCTGCCCATCTCAACTATGACCCGCATATATATAGGACAGCTGTCAGTACAAGTTCTCCAGATTGTATACGTTTAGCATTCTAGTAATCCCTGCAGGTTTTCTTTCACCTGCCTGAGAGCTGTTAATCTATTTTCCCATTTGTTTTATAATAGCTTACCTCCCTGTTGCATATAGTAGCTGCTGACCAAGTCAATGGCTTTTTACTCAACCGGCTGTGTTAAAGCTAGATAGACACTCACCAGACTGACTGTCGTTGCTGTAGGCTTTGACTTCCACCACGCTCGTCTTTGTCTCAAACCACAGTTGGTTAGACTGGAGGCCGTCACTGAACCACAGTTTGTTTACATCTACAGTTTGGAAACAAACAAAATTAAGCAAAAATTCTATAAAGCATAAAAATAAAAAAAACTACTGAAGTTTCTACAGAACAAAACAAAACAAAAGCTACTGATAATGTGGGTAGAGAGGAAACGTGTGTTCATTAATCAGACTGAATATAAATATTTGAAAGAAACAGGTCTGATGGAGAGGAGAGGTACTGGTGATTACAAGTGGATGTTTAAAGATGTATAACGGTACAGATTGCAGAGAAGAGGTTGTCTAAATAATTAAATGTTACATTAGTCAGCAGCCTGAAGGGAATGAAGACAGATGAAACGCAGGTGAAAGCTAAGTTGTACGATAAATTAACTTCTACAAGCAGAACTAAACATGTCATTAGAGTGGAATAGAAGCCCTAAGACTTCCCCGGAAGACACTGTGGGTGTTTAAGTGGGAATGACTGTTGTCCACCTCCACACTCTTGCTGTGCTTCCTTACCTTTGTCCAGGGTGACCCAGAGGAGGATGTTCCCAACGTGTGTAAAGGAGATGAGCAGACCTGACCGGGTTCTGTACCGTTTATATCCCTTTCCATCCACTCCAATAGAGCTGATAACACCTTCCCCTGGAGGAAACCGTAACCACACAGGTAAACACAGGCAGACCGAAACAAACACAACAATGTGTTCTTATTAAGTAATCAAGTATTTTTAGACTCCTCACCTGTGTCAGCCCAGTAAATCATGTTTGGATCTTGATTGGAAAAGACCACCGTGGTGGGGAGGATGGATTTCTTCCACAGTACCGCTTTGTTACGGCCATCCATCCAGGCGCAGTTCACCTCGGTCTGGCTCTTTCCCCCTGGCATGACTATCGCTGTGTAGCAAAGTCGTCCCGAGGAAGGATGCAGTGCAATGGACGTGGTGGCCTGAGTGGATGAACACGACCTCGGTTAAGTTTAACCAGGAATTCAAAATAATTGTGTCGGGCAAGCAAGGAAAGGAACTCAAAGAAATGTGAGGGGACATTTGTACAATATGGCTAAAAGGCTCCTGAGGAAATCCAACAATGGCCGTCAAACATTTCAAACCCCCACAGCAGGCACTTACATGGATACCGCAAAACTAAAATTACTGTACAGTATTTGTGAGTTTTGCGGTCGCTGCATTTGTGAAGTCCAGTACATGCAAACATCTGCAGACTAAATTAGTTCGCAATCATTGAGACTGAAAACACATCTTCAACAGATTTAAATAATCTAAGATCTAGATTGTGGAAAAATTACAGCTCAACAATGTTCGTTTATTGTCTTTGTCTTTTTAAGGTTTTGTAAAAATGCCATTTATCCTTCTTGAACTAACAATTTGAATGCAGGAGGCCTTTTGTCAGGACAATCTCAGATGGTCCACAAGAGAAAGAAACTGCAGCAAAGTCAAAAGAAGATGTAGGCAAAGTTAAAGAAACAAGTATGCAGGGAGGAAGGAGTTATGGAAATTCCAGAGGTAAAGGAGATGATGGATGAGCAGTGAAGCAGAGCCTACTTCACCTTCAGTGATCCCTGCAGCAGTGAGGTGGTGTATCCGTTGAGGTGGGAGGTCACATGAAGATCAGGCCTCGCAGTGCTGCTCCAGTAGAGGTTGGAGGTCACCCAGTCAACTGCCAGAGCTGTGACTGCATCATCCTTGTGGGACAGAGAAATTTAGTGAAGCTGAATAAGAGTCACCAATTGTCAACCAATTTAAAATTTCGATTGTCCAAGAAATTAATTCCACATAGAACAACTACTACTGAATTTCCCTCGGGATAAATAAAGTATCCATCTATTAACTCAGGAACCTATGGCTCTTTCGATGACGAGATATGGCTCGCAGACAATTTTTAACAAATAATTATACCGTGTCATTTAAAGTAAAACATTTAGTAACGGCTTTTGTTTTAGTTCTCCCCTCTCCTTTCCTCCACTCTGTCTGTAACTGTGTGTGCTGTGTGTGTGTGTGTGTGTGTATGTGTGTGTGTGTGTGTGTGTGTATGTATGTATAGGGGGCAGAGCCCTGCCCTTCGTGAAACAGCAGAGGAGAAACTGCGCAAAGCAAGCAGTTGACCAGAGGTGTCAAACTCAATCACAGAGAGGGCCAACATTAAGGCATCGTTTCGGGGGTGAAGCTTGGAAACTGCAGCGCCCACAGAGTCACACTCTGCCTTGAGTGTGTCTTTACACTGGAGGTCAATCAGCTCTATTTGGATGTTCACATGTGCTGTTTCCACGTCAACTGCAAACGGATTGCTGAGCAGTTCATGCGCAGTCGGGAACACAGCGGTGGAGATGGTTAGTGTTTGGAAGGACGTAGTGACCAAAGTTTCCTTAATGCATCCGAGTCTCCCACAGGCAGCTCGGCTTGGAAAGCTCTCACTGCATCATACATGTCCGTGATCACACGGCCCTGAAGCTGCAGGTTTAACAGTGAGATGCTTCGTTATGTCGCACAAACAGGCCAGCTCACATTGCCACTTTTCGTCCCAGAGATCTGTGATGAGTTTCCCTTTGCTTCCAAAAACGGCCAGATTTCCTCACGCACCTCGAAAAATCTATTCAGCACTTTCCCTCGACTGAGCCATCGCACCGCCATGTTCAGAATGTATCTCCTCAGGAAAAGACTTACATTGACTCTTATAAAGTTTCCTGTCTGTGTTACGGTGCTTATTACATGTTCCATCTCCAGAGCTTCCTGGTGCTCTTTTCATCACATCGCAGGCGCTCCGTCTGTCCCGTCAGTTTGTCCCGGGGCAGTTTCATTTCTCACACACTTAGATACTTCCTCAAATATGTATTTTCCCGTGGATGTGCCATGCATTGATTTAATTACCAAAACCAGTGGGCATTGCCAGGGGGGGCGGGGTAACACTGATAGCGCTTTTAGTACTCAGAGACTTGATGTACTTAAAACTCCATTTTATTAAATATATGGCTCTCAAGGAAATGTATTTAAAATAGTAAGAGGGAAGAAACATGGTAATACTGAAGGTCATGAAAAAGCGTGCAAGGCTTTTTTTTTTTCTTTTTAAATCAACTACAGTAACGGTACATGCTACAATCTTGTTTTATAGCTGGGTTCCATCAAAAATAAGAAAAAAAGCCTCAAAACATGGATTACAAAACAATTTGGGATTAAATTACATTTTCCTCCTAGGATTTAAGAAATTAGGATTTCCTTTGAAAAGCTGCGTATGCCTACCCCCAGCTTTAGGATTTGTCCAGAGGGCATCAGTCCCTGTCTCGACCTGGAGTTGCTCAGTTTCAGCACATTCACAGATCCTTGTCCTGCGTCAGCCACATACACAGAAAGCTCCTGGATGGACACATCCAGTCCCGATGCCTCGGTTACCCCGGGCAGGGCTAAGGCTCGGCCGTTTGGCATCTTTTTCAGAGCAACACCATCACGACGCATGGACTTCAAGTGGATCTACAAGTTAAAGAAGGGTGAGGTAAAAAGAGGACGTGACAAAGATTGAGAAGGAAAGAAAATATATTACTCAAAAAAGGAGAACTTTCTCAGAACTGTTTGGCAGGAATAAAAAGGCCAGCAGGTTCTCTGGTCTTTACACGACAATGGGATCACTCACCTGATAGACTGTGGTAGGAGACAGAAGCATGATGAACGTCGACTCCACAGGCAGAGAGCAGGTCATTTTGTCCTGGGAAAGGAGCAGCCCCTTTGGGCATCGGCACACTGCCGTAGGCCTCACTGGAGCTCCCGGCGACCCCAGTGCTCCAGATTTGTCGCTCGTGGCCGGGGCCAGGATGCAGAGGTGGGAGCAGTGTAGCTGCTCACAGGGGCTGCGAATGGCTTGCTGGGAAAGGGTATGCATCAGCTGGGGAGAGAGTAAACATGCATATCAAAGCTCATAGTTGTCACTTAATACTGTAGACATTATGCCCAAAACCACTTGAGTGTAATTATAGATTTAGCTGTGGGTATAAAATACTGAAATTAAAGGTTTTCCTGAAATCTGGCAACTCTTTCTTAGACATTTATGGTTACAGCGAACAGTGTTACAATCATAAAATATGAATATGTTGACATAACTACGCTCCCCAGGAGTAACAACCACAGCATTAGAAGTTGGAGCCTCACTTTCAGTCCAAATGGCTGCCCTGGTCTCTTCAAAAGAACCTTTTGATCTTTGCCGGTGTTCTTGTCAGCTGAGCGGATGGTTCTTCTTTTCGTGTCGGACCAGAACATCCTGTCATTGAACACCGCCACAGAGAAAGGGCTCGGTGTTTCGGCTAACTGGAGGATCTAGTGAGAGAAGTGTACCACCATCACCGTTCACAGCTGCCAGTCTACATCATTACGAAATCATTCGTTTGCCTCGATGTTTAAACTTTGCGGCCAGTAAAATATTTTTCTCTATGAGCCGACTCGTTTACCTTGACGTTGTCTCCATCCAGAGAGGCCGAGCCGATGCAGCGCAGCTTCTCGTCGGCCCAGTACACCCTGTTGTCCAGGAAGTCATAGGCCAGACTGACTGGCCACATCAGGCCTCGGCTCACCACCACCTTCCTCTTTGAACCGTCCATCCCAGCGCGCTCGATCTGAGGGGTGCTGCCGATCTCAGACCAAAGCATCATTCTGAAAATATTGATTAAGCAATGATCAAAGTTATGGGGTTGAAATTATATAGGGAATAAACATTATATTTTTTAAGCAGGTTGTGCAGTTTACCCTCTGTGTGGCAGCAGGACCAATGAGCTTGGCTGCTCCAGATCTTCGCCCAGGACCACAGTGTAGTCCTGAGATCTCACTGTGGTATCCCTCAGCTTCACAGCCAGAATCTGGCCCACCAGTCCATCCACCCAGTACAGGTTCTTACCAATCCAGTCCACCGCGATTGAATCCGACTTCACTCCTAAAACAAAATGTCATAAAAACAAATCTTGCTGGGTGCCTTAAATCAAGTCCAGTTTTTCTTCAAATCTTAGTTTTAGTTGACCATACAGACATCATTACAACACAACTGTAGACTTCCCGAGACAGCCGTACCTTTGATAAGTGTCCCTCTGTTGTCCTGAGTTTGTCATGTCAGCCCAGCGGATGCTCTGGTAGTCGGTGCTCAGCCAGTAAACTCTCTGGTGAGCCCAGTGATAATCCAGTGAGAAGACTGGCCGGTTGGTAGAGGACAGAATACGCAAGGTGCCACTATGGACTCCATGTAGTAAGAGCTCGGACTGCACTGACGCCAGAAGCAAAGGCTCGTCTAGAGATGGAAACATGACCAGTGAGTTTTTAGAGTAAGTAGCATACATAAGCAAATATTCAACAAAAAAAAAAACTGAAGAGCAAAGATCATTTTGTAAACAAAAACTTAAAAATCTTCCTTTTAACCCATATCTGAAGTATGTATTCACAGGCATTTGATTTGACGAGTTGGTTTGTTTGATCTAAAACCATTCAATCAAGTCCATTACCTAAGGCACTCCATGGTATACGGTTAGACTGATTTACGAACGTGTGGGCGAATTAAAATTTTATTATGCTACAATTGTAGGAAGTATATCATAGTGAACATTTTGATGGCTTGATTATTTGGTAAATTTATACTGACAATAATGTAATTGATGACAGGAACCACTTTCCAAACCGTTTGAACATTAAAGAGTGTTCAGCCCTCTGAGATTTTAGAGTCGGCTGCAAAAAAGCATTGCATTCACATAAGAGACAGACATGCAATACTTTTGGTCTTGCAGCTTTTGTTGTCAGGCTCCATGTAGAAGCCAGGGAGGCATTGACAGACGTAGGACCCGTCGGTGTTCAGGCAGGTGTGTTTGCATACGGCATGTGGCACTGCATTGCACTCGTCAATGTCCACACAGGAGACACCATTGGACTTTAGTCTGAAACCAGCAGCACAGTAACACTTCTGAAAAAATGAGGGGGAAAAAAAAGCAATTTTATGAGCTTGGTTTAGTCAAAATGTTATGTTTCTAGATATATTCGTCCATCTGTGACAGCTGATGAAATACAACATATTTATAAATAGACAAGAGTGAAGTTTGGGACAAAGCACCGCTCGCAGCCTAGGGAAGAAAAATAACTACATACAGATGCGTTCTGTACTGACCGGTCCTTTTGGCGTGCTGACACAGTGGTAGTCACACCGAGGTGCTGACGGGCTGGTACAGTTGTGTTGCACACATCCCGTGCCCTCGTCGGAAGTGTCGACACAGTTGGTAATGCCATTACACACCAGGCGGGAGTCCAGACACTCACCGCTGCCACACTGGTAAAGGTGAGAGGGGCATTTTCTCTGGCTGCCTGTGAAATCAGATGCACAAATAACATTGTTCTTAAGAGGTCTTCTACAGCGATTCAAATACATGTCACTTTATTGGATAGCATGTCCAGAAAGAATTTAAAAAGAAAATGTATGGATATTATGCTACATGAAGCCCTATTGAGATGGTAATGAAATACATTAGGGGCTCTACATCTTGTGCAGCTTAATGTACTTAAAAATGACAGCATGGATGCGTGACTGACTGCCCATTTATAACAAACAGTCTATTAAAGTAGTTTAAAACAATCATTTATAGAGCATGTCATCTCATGAAAATGATATTGCTGATTTCAAATGAACTAAAATTGCAGTCATTTTAAAAATGGATTATCCTTTTATAACGAATCCTATCCAAATACTCCTGAATATTCCTGATGATGTATGACAACAAAAGTGTCTGAATCGGATAATAAACCTGACTGATTCAGGAGCCAGGCAGGAGAGTAAACATGCTCACATTTGTCCTCGTCTGCGCTGTTGTGGCAGTCTTCCTTCCCGTCACACCTCCATGACAGAGGGATGCATTGACTTTGGTCTCCACACTGCAACTGGTATTCCCTGCACTTTGCTGGTGACGACATGCAGTTCTGGATACAAATGACAAAGTTTCAACCACTGATTTCCAACATCACTCAAAAAAGCATTCCCTTTCATCCTCCCTGTTGCCAAGCAAAGCTCCAGAATGAGCACCACAAAATGCTCGAGAAGCAAGGAAAGTCTCCCTCAGTTCTTCCCTCTACTCATCAATACAGATTTACTTCATCTCACTTCCAACTGTAACGCATTACCTTCTCGTCTGACCCGTCTTTGCAGTCGTCTTCGCCGTCACAGAGCCACTCTTTCTGCAGGCACTCGTGGCTGTTCGGGCATCGGCGCTGTGTTGGACAGCGCGGGGGTCTTGTGCAATACAGCTCATCAGAACGGTCATTGCAGTCTGGATATCCATCACACCTCAGGGCCTCAGACACACACTGACCGCTAAGACAGCGATACTGGTTAATCGCACAGTCTACCAAACCTGGGAAGATAACAGAAATGTGGGTATTATCGGCTCTTTGTAGATGTATGTTTTATATTCATCTTGTAGATGCATGTTTTATATTCATCTTACAAATATTTTACACAAGTGCTGGTTTGATCTGTATCTGGACATCACCTACCACACTTTACTTCATCCGACCCATCAACGCAGTCTCTCTCGCCATCACACAGGAAGGTCTCTGGTATACAGCGAGTGTTGTTATCACAGCGCTGTTGGCAGCTCTCAGTCACACTTGAACAACTAATTTCATCGGATTGGTCCTGACAGTCGTTCTGCCCATCGCACACTTTCTCCAGTGGGACACATCTATTCCCGTGAGCACACTGGAACTCATCTGGGGAAGAGGAAAGAGAGTCCTCAAAGATAATCCATTGCATTTAGATCACCCATGATTGACTGAACAACCACACTATCCAGTTCATAAGTTATTTTCCATGTACTGGTCTAACCATGGGTGGGTTCCTGGAACATTGTCAAATAACCCTAACCCTAGCTCTGGCCTAAAAAGAAAATGTATTTAGAAATCCATAAAAAAAATTCACTAAACTTATAGAAAATGCCATCAGTGGCGTCCACTGATAAAACACACGATCCCCACAGACAAACTGTAAAATATAAAGTTAATGGTGCTTTGACAATACGTTAGTTTAAAAAGGAACCATCTACTGTTTAAAATGTCACCATTTGATACACTTTTCCCGATTATAGCTTTAAGCCAATTTGCATTTGTAGTCCCTTTCCAGGTCAAAACAAAGAAACAGTCCTTTAACATTATGCATGACTATGGAGGCATTTTCCATGCAACTGAACAAGGAGATTGTGGCATTGCAATGCAAATAACTAACCTGCTTTGCACCGAGCAGCACATCCCTCTTCGTCTGATCCATCCTGGCAGTCTCTCTCTCCATCGCACACATGGCTGAACATAACACACTCCAGGCCGTCTTTACATGGCTTGAAACTATTGCGGCAACTCAGTGGGGTTGATCTGGCACTCGACTTGTTGGAGGCTGGGCAGAGAGAAAATTATGCATTTAATGAGTTATGAAAACACCCAGTTTAGATTCTGAGAGCTGGGCAAGGAAACAGTCCGGGATTGTTCTTCTTTGATTAACAGATGATGTACAATAAGTTATGTTAGCTTGCTAGCTGAGCAAAGATTATTGGATAAGGTTTCACTTATTGATTACTTTTGCAAAATGTTGTTTTGTGTTGTTGGCTTACAGGGAGCAGTAGGATGTGCTGATTGACAGTGCTTCTCATCTGAGCCGTCGTAACAGTGGGCACGGCCATCGCACACTTCCGTTTTGGGGACGCACATGCTTCGGTCACTGCATAGAAATTCATCTGATGTGCAGGAATAGGAAAAGGTGTCAATTTGAGAATCCGGGATGAGTCAATAAACCAGTAGCGGTTTTGCAAGAAATGGCTACTATAGCACACAGAGAAGTATAATTTTGAAAAGAGTATTCAAGCTAAAGCACTTCCACCATTTCTTTGAAACGTTAACACAGAATCCATGGCATTAGTTTGCTGGATACATAAACTATTGTCATGCTGACTCACTTACCTGGATTTTTGCATTGGCCCATACAATTATTTTCATCAAATCCATCAGGGCAGTCCATTTGTCCATCACACAGCAGGTTTTGAGAGATGCACTGGGATGAATGAGGACAGAGAACCGAAGGAGCGATGCAAGTTGATCCGGGAGTGAGAATAGGAGACTCTGTCGCAGCAGTAACAGGGTCTGGAAAGGAGAAACCTAAACCGTTAAACTCAAAGGTTTAAGCAGGATTGTTTGATAGCTAACCTTAAAAGTAAACCTAAACAAATAAAAGGAACATTAAAAGTAAAAATGTGTTTGTATTCAATTTATTATCAGGCTATCATTTCCATCCCTACGTTTTTAAATCTACTCATGAATCACAGCTTTCAAACTTGTATTGGTGGTAGGAACAATGCAGCTGCATTAGCATCATCACCAGTTGAGTATTTGAAAACTAGGACTGAAGACTTACCGCAGCCCATCTCATCCGTGCCATCCACGCAGTCTTTCTCTCCATCGCAGAGGAATTTATTTGGGATGCAGCGCTTGTCGTCGGTACAGCGATGCTCGCAGGGATTGCTTTTTGTCCAACAGTCCAGTTCATCAGACTGATCCCGACACTGCGACGTGCCATCACACACCTCAGCTTCCGGGATGCACATCTTCCCGTGGGCGCACTGAAACTCACCTGGGGTGGAGAACAAAGAAAACTGCATAATTAGTTGAAACAACATTGCTTTTAATTCACAGTTTGAAGAAGAATTGTATATAGTTCAACAGTCTATCAGATTTCAATGAAACTTCAAAATAAAGTAAAAATTGAAACAACCTTGTTTGCAGGTTTCTTGGCATCCCTGTTCATCAGATCCATCCATACAGTCATTCTCTCCGTCACAAACGTGGCTATATAAAACACACTCTTTTCCGTCATTACATGGCTTTGATCCCACACGGCACTTCAGGACGTTTGCTTGTGCTAAAGGCGAAGCTACGTTTGGGCAGTCCACCTCATCCGAGCCATCCCGGCAGTGAGAGCGACCGTCACAAACCAGACTCTTGGAGACGCAGCTCCGACTGTCTTTGCAGCGGAAGTCAGCTATTGAAGGTCAAAGAACAAGACATGAGCGGTATTGCATCAGATTTGTTCTGTATACTTCAAACTTACATAATAAGAATTGAGGCCATCAGGGACACAATTGCAAAAATATAATTAATTAATTGTTAGATACTCGATATCAAATATAACTTAATTACTTACTCTTGTATGGGCATCTTTTCACACAGTCCTCATCAGATCCATCAGGACAGTCTTTCCTTCCATCACAAAACTGTGTTGGGTTGATGCATAAAGAAGAGTCTGGACACAGAACTGAAGGGCTGTTGCAGGATGGCTTAGTGGGAGGCTCAGTAGATGTCTCGACGGGCAAAGGAGAATCATTTGAGTTGACATCTTCTGCAAGAATAGTAGTGGCAGAGTCTGTTATATTGTGTAATTGTTATCAGAAACAGCAAAGTGTGCTCGTCTACAAAGCACTTTTACATTAATTCCTTTGTAAACCTTTTAATGAAACTCACCACATCCTTCTTCATCAGATCCGTCGGGGCAGTCTCTCTCTCCATCACAAACGTGACTGAAGAGAACACATTCTGTCTCATCTCGACACAGTTTGGAGCCGAGGCGACACCTCAGGACGTTTGCTCGAGCTGCAGGAAGAGTTTCACTCCGACAGTTGAGCTCATCCGAGCCATCCCAGCAGTGAGAGCGGCCGTCACAAACCAGACTTCCTTGGAGACGCAGCTTCGTCGGTCTTTGCAGCGAAAGTCAGCTGTGAAAAGTAAAAGAGTAATCACAGAGAGGAATTTTATCACATTTGCTCTGTATACTTCACATACTGATGGATACTTTGATCCAGAGGCAAATTTAGGCATCCAGTAGCTTAAAAGACATGAGAATACACATCTGCCCCCCACTAAATAGTAAGTACAAAGAAAAAGAAAAAGAGATAAAGGCGGTTACAAATACAAAAGTAAAAATACAGGCTGTTATAAATACAAAATTACACTGCAACATTGACCACTGTTTTTGGTTTTGAACCCACTGCCATCCCGAGAGGAGTTGTACAGTCTTATGGCCAGGGGGACAAAAGAGTTCTTGAGCCGGTCTGTGGAGCAGGACAGGGACAGCAGTCTGCCGCTGAACATGCTGTGCAGAGGGTGTCCAGGATGGATAACAGTTTATCAAGGGTCCTTCTTTCTGCCACTGTTACCAGGGAGTCCAGCTCTGTGCCCACTACAGAGCCAGCCCTCCTCACCAGTCTGTCCAGCCGCCCTGGGTCCCTCTTCTTGCTGCTTCCTCCCCAACACCACAGCATAGAAGAGAACACTGGCCACCACAGCCTGGTAGAACATCAACAGCAGTTTTTTACAGATTTTGAAGTACCCCAGCCTTCTCAGAAAGGACAGACACCTCTGCCCTTTCTTGTGAAGAGTGTCCATATTTGCAGTCCAGTCCAGCTTGTCGTCCAACTGCAGCCCCAGATATTTGTCGGTCCTGACCACCTCCATGTCGACCCCCTCGATGGACACAGGTTGCAGGTGTGGCCTGATCCTTCGGAAGTCCACCACCATCTCCTTGGTCTTGGAGGTGTTCAGCTGCAGATGGTTCGACTTGGACCATCTCACAAAGTCCTCCACCAGACTCCTGTACTCCCCCTCTTGTCCATTCCTGACAGCCGACGATCACAGTGTCATCTGAGTATTTCTGCATGTGGCAGAGCTCAGAGTTGTGCTGGAAGTCAGAGGTGTAGAGGGTGAACAAGACAGGGGAAAGTATCGTCCCGTGGCGCTCCAGTGCTGCTGACCAGTGTCCGAAGTGCAGTGGTCTCTCTGAGGTAGCCCGTGATCCATCTCCCCAGATGTGAGTCCACCCTCATCACCGTCAGCTTATCTCTCAGGAGTAGGGGCTGGATGGTATTAAGGCGCTGGAAAAATCAAAAAACATCATTCTCACCGCGCCACTCCCCTTGTCCAGATGAGAGTAAACCCTGTGTAAAAGATAGAGGATGGAGTCATCCACGCCTACCTCCGCCTGGTATGCAAACTGCAGATGGTGTTGTACGTGGTGGACCTGGGGTCTGAGGTGATGGGGCAGCAGCCCCTCCATGGTCTTCATCATGTGTGATGTCAGTGCAACCGGCCAGAAGTCATCTGGCTCCCTAGGGTGTTTTTTTTGGAGACAGGGATGAGACATGAAGTCTTCCAGAGTACTGGGACCCTCCCCAGCCGCAATCTCAGGTTTAACATACACTGAAAGGGCTCCCCGAGTTCAGCAGAACAGGCCTTTAGGATCCTTGTCCGTCCGGGGCAGCTGCTTTACTGGGACGCAGTCTCTTCAGCTCACCTGATCTTTGGTGATTGTGGGGAGGAGGGGGGTTACATTGTCCATGGAGATGATGGGGGGTGAGGGGGGCTGCATAGTCCCTGGAGGCAGCCTGGGTGGCAGTGTTGGGAGAACAGCTGGTCAATCAAACCTGTTGTAGAACAGGTTGAGCTGGTTTGCACCCACAGCGTACCCCTCTATTGTGTTGCTGTTCTTCTTGCAGCCTGTGAGGCTTTCATGCCGTTCCAGATCTCCCTCATGTTGTTGTCCTGCAGCTTCTGCTCTACTTTCTTTCTACAATACTCCTTTGTCTCTCTCAGTCGAACCTTGAGCTCCCCTGCACGCATTTCAGCTCTTCCTGGTCTCACTCCTTGAATGCCCTCTTTTTCCTGTTAAGGATGTCCTTGACATTGCTGGTAATCCAGGGCGTATTGTTAGGGAAGCCACGTACAGTTTTTTTATGGGAACTACAACATCCATACAGAAGTTCAGGTAGTCAATGATGCAGTGAGACACCCCCTCAATGTCCTCACTGTGTGGCTCTTGCAGTACGCTCCAGTCTATATACATATATACACACGTACATATATACACATAACTTACTCGTGTATGGGCATCTTTTCACACAGTCCTCATCAGATCCATCAGGACAGTCTTTCCTTCCATCACAAAACTGTGTTGGGTTGATGCATAAAGAAGAGTCTGGACACAGAATTGAAGGGCTGTTGCAGGATGGCTTAGTGGGAGGCTCAGTAGATGTCTCGACGGGCAAAGGAGAATTCATTTGAGTTGACATCTTCTGCAAGAATAGTAGTGGCAGAGTCTGTTATATTGTGTAATTGTTATCAGAAACAGCAAAGTGTGCTCGTCTACAAAGCACTTTTACATTAATTCCTTTGTAAACCTTTTAATGAAACTCACCACATCCTTCTTCATCAGATCCGTCGGGGCAGTCTCTCTCTCCATCACAAACGTGACTGAAGAGAACACATTCTGTCTCATCTCGACACAGTTTGGAGCCGAGGCGACACCTCAGGACATTTGCTCGAGCTGCAGGAAGAGTTTCACTCCGACAGTTGAGCTCATCCGAGCCATCCCAGCAGTGAGAGCGGCCGTCACAAACCAGATTCTTGGAGACGCAGCTTCGTCGGTCTTTGCAGCGAAAGTCAGCTGTGAAAAGTAAAAGAGTAATCACAGAGAGGAATTTTATCACATTTGCTCTGTATACTTCACATACAGCTCTGGAAAAAGTTAAGAGACTACTGCAAAATGATCAGTTTTTCTGGTGTTACGATTTATAGGTATGTGTTGGAGTAAAATTAACATTTTTGTTTTATTCTATAAACTACTGACAACATTTCTCCCAAATTCCAAATAAAAATATTGTCATTTAGAGCATTTATTTGCAGAAAATTATAACTGGTCAAAATAACAAAAAAGATGCAGTGTTTTCAGACATCGAATAATTAAAAGAAAACAAGTTCATTTTCATTTTTAAACACAATACTAATTTTTTAATTAGGAAGAGTTCAGAAATCAATATTTGGTGGAATAACCCTGATTTTCACAGCTTTCATGCATCTTGGCATGCTCTCCACCAGTCTGCACATTGCTGTTGGGGGACATTATGCCACTCCTGGCGCAAACATTCAAGCAGCTCGGCTTTGTGACCACCCCTCTTCCTCTTGATCACATTCCAGAGGTTTTCAGGTCTGGAGATTGGGCTGGCCATGACAGGGTCTTGATCTGGTGAACCTCCATCCACACCTTGGTTGACTTGGCTGTGTGGCGTGAAGCATTATCCTGCTGGAAAAAACAATCCTCAGAGTTGGGGAACATTGTCAGAGCAGAAGGAAGCAAGAATTCTTCCAGGACAACCTTGTATGTGGTTTGATTCATGTGTCCTTCACAAAGACAAATCTGCCCTATTCCAGCCTCGCTGAAGCACCCACATCATCACCGGTCCTCCACCAGACGTCACAGTGGGTGCAAGACACTGTGGCTCGTAGGCCTCTCCAGGTCGACGTTTAACCATTAGATGACCAGGTGTTGGGCAAAGCTGAACATTGGACAGATCAGAGAAGATGACCGTACTCCAGTCCTCTATGGTCCAATCCTTATGGTCTTTTGCAAACCTTAGCCTGCTCTTCTTTGCTTCTCATTGATGAAGAGCTTTTTTCTAGCTTTGCACGACTTCAGCCTGGCCCCGAGGAGCCCGTTTGTTTCTCCAGTGGAACCAGCTTCCAGTTGGTGTTCAGGAGGCAGACACCCTCTCCACATTTAAGAGCAGGCTAAAGACTTCCCTTTTTGATAAAGCTTATAGTTAGGGCTGGCTCAGGCTTGCCTTGGATCAGCCCCTAGTTATGCTGCCAGGGGACACCTCCCTGCTCTCTTCCTTCTCTTCCTTCCCTCCCTCTCTTCTTCTCCCTCTCTATCTGCATGCATTTATGTAAATGTATGTTACTAACACAGCATCTGGGGTATCATCCCCAGAGTTTCTGTGTCTCTCATGTGGCAGGTTGCCACTGTTAACGTTTACTTCTGGATCAGGAATCGTGGCTGGGCCTGCTGCCCTGGTCCTGATGGACACCGGGAAGCCTTGACATTTTCCTGGATTCATCCAAACTTTCTCTTTTTTGATCACAACATAATTTCTGTTAAATGTTGTATTTGTACTATATTGTTTATCCCGTACACACGACATCTATTGCACGTCTGTCCGTCCTGGGAGAGGGATCCCTCCTCAGTTGCTCTCCCTGAGGTTTCTTCCATTTTTCCCCCCTTTAATTACGAGTTTCTTTTAGGAAGTTTTTCCTTGTGTGATGTGAGGGTCTAAGGACAGAGGGTGTCGTATCCTGTACAGTCTGTAAAGCCCACTGAGACAAATGTGTAATTTGTGATATTGGGCTATATAAATAAATTTGATTTGTTTGGAACAGTCCTCGCCGTGCACTCCACCCCAGCTGCCGGTTACTTGATGTCATCCTACGCTTGTTGAGTGACATTCGAATGAGTTGGCGGTCATCCCGGTCAGTGGAGTCGTTTTCGCCCTCTGCCGGTCTGTAGCGTTGCTGTCCCCAATGTCTACTGATGGACCTTGTTCTTATGAACCGCCATCTTTTAAATTTTAAGGATGGAAGCAACCTGACGCTCACCGTATCCCTCTGCAAGTAAAGCCAGAATTTAACCCTTCATTTCCTCACTCAACTTTTCAACTCTTTTGGTATGGTCAATAGTTATTGTTTGATTCCAATTACTTTTGAGGTACTACAGGCACTTTTTTTTTTAACCAGCCATCTGGTCCTATTGCAAGAGGATAGTGATGACCACAGCAGTGTGTTTTATACTTTCTCATTAAATAAGATCTGGTTTAGGTGATCACCTAATCAGTACTTCATTAAGTAGAATAAGATGTTCTTGTGTTGGAATTCAACAGAAACTGGAATGGCAGCCAGACATGTAAAAAAAAAAAGCTGATCTAAGAAGAATTTGGAGTGGTCTCTAAATTTTTTCTAGAGCTATATATATATATATATATATATATATATATATATATATATATATATATATATATATATATATATATATATATATATATATATATATATATATATATATATATATATATATATATATATATATATATATATATAGACTTATTTGTTAGATACTCAATATCAAATATAACTTAATTACTTACTCTTGTATGGGCATCTTTTCACACAGTCCTCATCAGATCCATCAGGACAGTCTTTCCTTCCATCACAAAACTGTGTTGGGTTGATGCATAAAGAAGAGTCTGGACACAGAACTGAAGGGCTGTTGCAGGATGGCTTAGTGGGAGGCTCAGTAATTGGTGTGATAGGTAAAGGAGATTCATTTAAGCGGACATTTTCTGTAGCAGTGGTAGGGACAATCTCTGCAGCATCTAAAAATGTAACACAAGTAAATTAATGTTTAAAGTTCCATTTAAAAAAACAACATATCATCCCATAGACTCATATACTAATGTAATCATAAAGTTCCAAGATCTCTAGTAGTCTCCATTATAAGCCACTGGTATAATGGCCATTTCTGAACTTTGATTCTTAGCAATAGTCTTGCTTCTTTATACTAACCACTCAATAGCATTGCAAACATGTTAGATACATTTAAAAAGATACAAGTATGACAGTTAATAAATATGTTTCAAAAGGATTAAGCTACTTCATTGTGAAAAGTTGCTAGGCAATTTTAAGTATGAAACAGTACGATTTATTAAGCTACCATGAAAAGTTTGGAATTAATGTAGAAGATCTGATATAGCTGGCCTGCTTCATTCACAGAATGTGCTCGTCCACAAAATAATCTAAAAACTCACCACATCCTTCTTCATCAGATCCGTCGGGGCAGTCTCTCTCTCCATCACAAACGTGACTGAAGAGAACACATTCTGTCTCATCTCGACACAGTTTGGAGCCGAGGCGACACCTCAGGACGTTTGCTCGAGCTGCAGGAAGAGTTTCACTCCGACAGTTGAGCTCATCCGAGCCATCCCAGCAGTGAGAGCGGCCGTCACAAACCAGACTCTTGGAGACGCAGCTTCGTTGGTCTTTGCAGCGAAAGTCAGCTGAGGAGGAAGACATTTCAATAAATCAAACAATATCCAAAAGCACCAACATAACGAAAATACAACAGAGAAAAACAGTCTCAATCATCCCATAATCTGACTTACTCTTGTATGGGCATCTTTTCACACAGTCCTCATCAGATCCATCAGGACAGTCTTTCCTTCCATCACAAAACTGTGTTGGGTTGATGCATAAAGAAGAGTCTGGACACAGAACTGAAGGGCTGTTGCAGGATGGCTTAGTGGGAGGCTCAGTAGATGTCTCGACGGGCAAAGGAGAATCATTTGAGTTGACATCTTCTGCAAGAATGGTAGTGGCAGAGTCTGCAGCATCTAGAGATATTACAGCAGGAGTTAGTTGGAGAAATGTAAAGTTTCATATAAAAAACATCAGGAAAGTGTCTAATTGTTATGTTATCAGAAACAGCAAAGTGTGCTTGTCTACAAAGCACTTTTACATTAATTACTTTGTGAACCTTTTAATGAAACTCACCACATCCTTCTTCATCAGATCCGTCGGGGCAGTCTCTCTCTCCATCACAAACGTGACTGAAGAGAACACATTCTGTCTCATCCCGACACAGTTTGGAGCCGAGGCGACACCTCAGGACATTTGCTCGAGCTGCAGGAAGAGTTTCACTCCGACAGTTGAGCTCATCCGAGCCATCGCCACAATGAGAACGACCATCACAAACAAGGTTCCTGGAGATGCAACTCAGACGGTCCTTGCACTTGAAATCCTCTAAGATTGGAAATCATGGCAGAAAAGATGGCACATTTTTTATAGGTGCATTGCCCACCTCAGCAAACCTGAACTAAGTGATATTGAAACTCACCTTTAGATGGACATTTAGTTTCACAAAAATCCTCGTCGTCTCCATCAGGGCAGTCCTTTTTCCCATCACACAGCTGGTCTTGTGAGAGGCAGACTGATGTGTGTCTGCACAGCACAGAGGGTTCAGTGCAGACTGGAGTATCGGGGACTGATAATTGGAATAGAGAAAATTAAGTATGTCAGAGTAAAAATATCTGGCTTTCATACAATTGTCCTCTACAACAAATTGAGATAAGCCAATAATGATCCAAAACCAGACAAACCTTTCCATGCTGGCTGTAAACTGGCTTGTGTGTTCACATGTGCAGCTGACATGAGTAAGTATTGACAGAAAGACTAAGCACCACAAGCAGAACCAAAACAGAAAGTCCAAGAAAAGAAACTACTATTACTACTCCAACCAACCTGATTTTGATAAAAGCAACATAATGCTGATTAAATAAAAGTATACAGCTGTATATGTCTTTTGCAATAGATCAACTTGGTCTGACCTGTACCGACGTCCTTGAGTGCAACAATTACACTGAACACACGACCTCTGACAGTCATGTCCTGGATGGGGCTCCCATCACGCCGGTCCCACAGAGTCATGACATCATCCGAGTGGGACAACAGGAAGGGCTCAAAGGCAGCTATGATTGAGCCTGAAATGTTCCATCTTCTGCCAGCTCGGTGGCTTTTGTCCTGCAGCAAACTCATCGCAGTCAAACCTGTGAAAAGTGCGAGAACCAAAACTAAATTGATTAGGCCTGAACTTTGGAAATATTTACTGACATTCCGTTTGAAAGTAATTCAACACCAGTTAATTAGATGTAGCAGGTGCATGTACTACAACCATGCAAAAACTGACATTGAAAACAATGTTGTCTAGTTCTTGGAGAAGTTAAAACGACTCTATAGAAAGATGATCAAAATTTTGTTTGGCACTTCCATCTTCTAGAACACTTATTACTTAAATGTTGTTCTCTGCAAACGCTTCAACTCTTATTGCTACAAGCTCTTACAAGCCGTCTCTGGTGAGACATTTGAGCAACGACGTTTTATCGCTCTGATCTGTGGAAGTCGCAGACAGACCTGAACTTTTTGAGTTCCAGAGCAGACTATTAGCTGCAATGTCGAAGGCGATGTTCCCCGTGACTCCTTCTGCTAAGTGCAGCAGCTCTTTGGCTTTGCCTCCCATCATGCTCATGGTGAGGACTCTGTCTTCCTCCTGCCAGATGATAACACCCCTCAGCCAGTCCAGATACAGGTCTTGAATCTCCTTTGCCGTGTGGTACAGCTGCTGTGGGTATCGACTGTCTGTTGTGCCGATGCTGTTTTGGTCACATGACACCCAATAAAGATCCCCTCTCCTCTGGTCTACTTTTATCAGACAAACTAAAGAGAGAAAAAACAAAAAGTAGTGCGTGTGAGAGTTGAGTACAGAAAGCTGTAATGAGACCAGCTTACCAGTTGTTCATGACTTATATAAAACTGTTTATTAACAGTTAATCTACTAATGACTTTAATAATAATTTAGTCTAAAGATGAGTTAGAACAAGGTAATGTGTGATATTTTAGCTCAATTAATTTGCCGTTTCATTTTCTGTCAATTAACTTGAAATGGTGCTTTCTCAGTTCCACTACGATAACAACATTGGTAACTCATGTCTGTACTAAACAAGGAAAACTCAGAGCATTAACCTGGCAAAGGTGTTGGGACCAACTCAGTCTTGACCTGGGTTAGACTGGTGCATTGGATATGGCCAGTTTGGTTAGCCCAGTAAAGCAAGTCTCTGTACCAGTCCAGATCAAATGACAGGATGCTGTCGTCAGTGGTGAACAACTGGACTTCAGTGTAATCTTTGCCTCTAAACTCCAGCAGGTTGATGTTGGCGATGGTAGCATATACAAACCTTGGATCTGAGGGGAGAAAACAAAAAGATGACCACATTTTAAATGATTCCTTTATGCTTAGTTATAAAAAGATCTTGAGAAAATAGATTGGATAAAACGTATGTTACGCGTCTTCTTCCAAAAATGCGTCTTTTCCTTTGGGAAAAAAGGCATTTGTAACCAATGCAAAGTAAAGTTTTGGTAAACCTACATTCACATGTCCCATCAGGCAACAGTGCTTTGGAGTTTGGACAAGCGCAGGTGAATCCTACAGGGTTGCCTTTAGTTAGCAGGCAGAGCTGACATGGAGTCTTTACACATGCAGAAGAACCTGATTGATGAAAACACCACAAGACATTTTGAAATGAGTACTATTAGGTGAGAAAGATGTACTTACACTGGTTAGTATTAAAATAAGTTGTCTGCAGTTTATATTATAGACATCATTTTAAAACTGATCAAATGTATATATAATCAACACAATACAAAAGGACAAAATACGCACAATTTAGTGTTTAATTTTTTTTTTATTGTATTAAGTCAAAAGGAAATTCAGAGGAAGAAATACTCAATATCAATTAATTAAAAAGCTTATTGCATAACCATTGTTCCAATAAGTACCTTGAGGCTGTTGTAGCGCATGGTAAACAGCAAAAATCGGCAGTGCGGCTTTCCAGATAAATTGCTTCTGGTTTGGTTTGTTCTGTGGAACCTGCCACAATCCTTTGTCATCCACCCAGTAGAACAAACTTTCAAACACAGCGAGACCGAGAGCCAGTCTCCTGTTGAACAGTCCTGTGAAGGAGTAGCGGCCAGTCCCGTCCACCTTCACCATCTCTATAGACTGAATAAAATAAGTTCATGTTCACTGTATATGAAGGATAAAACAATAAGGATTTTACAAAATTCACCTATACCAACAACCAAACTTTAACAGTGTTGAGAGAGAGAGAGAGAGAGAGAGAGAGAGAGAGAGAGAATAAATATATATATATATATATATATATATATATATATATATATATATATATATATATATATATATATATATATATATATATATATATATATATATATATATATATATATATATATATATATATATATATATATATATATATATATAAATAAATAAATAGCAGGGAGGTCATGGCACCCAATTTTAGATTTTTTTTTTTAAGTAGCAAAATGTAAATATTGAATATCGAGTCTAGAAATATAATATTGGTTATGGCAAGTTTTAAATGTATACAGTTAATGACAGCTGAATATCATTTAGCTGCTTTAGTTCCTGGTATCTGCTTAATGGGACAGTTAAAAAGGTTGTTCATGTTATTAGTAAGACCTGTGCCTTTTACACTATGTCTCCTTTGAAAAAGGCCTACTATGCATCTGTCTTTTACTCACCTTCTTGAAGTCGCTGATCCAGTACAGCCTCCTGGCAGCGACGTCAGCAGTGAGGCTGTGGGCAGACTGAGCAGTGAGCACAGTCAGAGTGCTTCTTTCTGACCCATCCATCCATGACTTCTCTATTGTCACTCTGTCACCGTGGCCGGCACTGAACCAGAACATCAAGCTGGGAGGCAGAGGAGAGAATTTGAATGGTCAGTGTATCATCATCTCTTGAGGGTCATTCATGATGGCTGGATTCTCATGTACGCAAGATTTACAGCTCATTTCAATACTTATGCAAAATGTTCTCAATTTTCCAGGTTCCATACGGTGTATAAAAGAGGATTTAGTATTTCACTGAGACCTCGTCATCAGACCTATCATTTAATAACATTAAAATATTTCAAATGAGATTACTTGTAATCCTATGTAGCAGACAAAATAAAAGTAGCATACCTCTCCACAGGTAAAAGCACCAACTCTGATGGACTATTGCGTTTACTCAGCAGTGTAGTGTAACTTCTCCCATCAGCTGCCTGCATGTAGATCGACTCGGTCTTCTGATTGGTCCAGAACAGGTTTCCATTCAGCCAATCACAAGCTAGGCCCTTGATTCCAGGCTCACCTGTTAATAAATCAAATATCACATTTGCGTTTAGAAATGTCGCTTTTCCTTCTGAAGATTGGGTATTTTTGGATATTTGTGCAAAAGATATCACGTTTTAAAAAATGTTAAGTGTGAGACAGATGAAACAAAAAGTGCACTAGGTACTTCAATCAAGTAACATCGTAAAATTAAATAATGTTAAGTTCTAACTTATTTTCTGGGGCAGAAGTGATCATTTACAGCAGGGGTGTCAAACATGCGGCCTGCGGGCCAAAACCAGCCCACCAGAGGGTCCAGTCCAGCCCGCGGGATGACTTTACAAAGTGTAAAAGTTAGTTGTTTTGATCATAAAGTAAAATACTGTTCCAGATACCTGTGACGAAATGTGTTGTGCCTTTGTAGATGCACTGTGATCTGTACGTTGTAACACACATGTGTAAATGATAAACTAATACTATTGTTGAAATTGCAACTTTTTTTTTCTTGCATTAACACGAAGGGAAACATTTGGAGTGGTCGTTATTTACAGGTTATTATTCTCTGATTTTACTGGTCCCGCCCACTTGAGATCAAATTGTGTTGCATGTGGCTCCTGAACTAAAATGAGTTTGACACCCCTGATTTACAGCATCTCTTAAAGCTCCACTTTGTGATTTAATTTAATAAAAGCCAAAAAGGTTGGGAAATACACTAATAGACCATCAACAAAAAAAGGAGCAATAACATTTCTACATAGCTCAAGTCAAGCTAATCAGTGTCCTGAAGGTTTACTCCGTTAACCATCTCTCACACCCTCTTAATTTAGTCACTTTATACAACATATATAAAAACTTGTCTTCATTTTAATACACGACCAGCTGTAATATCCATTACACCTCGACAAACAAACATACGCACAAAAAAGCAACATCAACTTGGATCAACTAACCATTAAAGACTGTCCTGCTTTCCTGTCCATCACTTTTGTAAATGCTGCCATGGTTGTCAGCCCAGAAGTACCAGCCTCGGGCAACGTCAAAAGTCAAGGCCACTAGGTCAGGCACCGGAGTGTGGAGAACTTTAAACTGTTGAGACTTCACATCCAACAGCCCGATGGAGCTCCGCTGCACAATTAGAAGTCTGGTAGCGTCACCTGGACACGTGTATAGATTCAGAAAGAAGGGAGCAGTTAGTGCGAATATTTGGATTGGAGTTTCACTTCCTGGTAATTCAACATCCATCAATTACTAACATTACGAACATGGACAGAAAAAAAGAACCATAATGACTAAGTCATATTGGCCAATTTTATCATGCTTTCATTAACAACAAGTGAATCTTGACAACTCGCTCAACTGCTTGTATTTCAAGTTCTGTTTGATCCTTTTGAACTTTTTTTTTTTTACTCCGTGGTATCCCTGGCTCAAGATGAGGCTAAGCTGGTACCAAGCAAGGTGGAAGGGCCACAACATGTGCATGTTGATTAAGTGCGTATTTAGATTTGGACAAAGAGGAAAAACTTTGCCTCCTTACCTATAGCTAGACACGAGGAGTCTCCATTCATATTGAAGTCTTCTCTGCAGTGGCAATAGTAAGATCCAACAGTGTTCAAGCAGTGATGCATACAGGGGGCAGAGGGTGGGGCACATTCATCCAAATCTGAGGAGAGCGTGGGTTTAAGGTTAATATGCATGAGCCGTACATCAAAAACAGATGTGGAAACATGATTATACTGCTGCAAAAAGATGCTTCTTGTTAAAACTCAGTATGCTTTTTTTATCTTTTCAATTTGCAACTAGAAGAGGGGGTAAAGGGTCCAAGGTGGTACGGCAAAGGGCAGGCTGCTACGTCCATTTTGTTTTTAGTTGGCTTTTTGTATACTGAAAGTGAGTGTGTTAGGCCACACACACCTTCGCAGACTGTTCCAATGGAAGAAAGCTTATATCCAGCGGGACACGTACACAGAGCTCCCCAGGGTTCATCGACACACACATGGCTGCAGCCACCGTTGTTTATAGAGCAAATACGACCTGCGGGAGGTGGGTCAGCATTACAGAAATCCATACACCGGGAGCATATCAGAAACATTATGTTGACATTGATAATCAACAGTTTTGGGTAATTTGTCGCTGCAATTGCCATCATTGTAATTCAGGTAAATCTGTCCCAAACTAACCACAGGTTATGGGCTCATCACTGCCATCTGAGCAGTGAATGATCCCATCACACCTCTCTTCAGCACTCAGACACTTCCCCTCAGGACACCGCATGCCGTCCACATCACATAGACCTTTAAGGGGACAGACAATCAGTACATTTAACTCTCATCACTACCCTAAATTAGGTTCCACCTGGTTGTGTTTGACATCTTTTGACTGATCTTGTTACCTTTTTTCACATGCTTCTGACAACCATCCATACTGTGTTCAATCTGCCGCCATGTTCAATCTGCCTCTATGATCATGTTCGGATAATTAATTGAGTAATAATTGTATCACATTGATGCATCAACTTTATAAATAACATTAAAAATGGGAAAATTAGGTCAACATTTCAGTTTCTACATTATGTTAAACATTGGTGTGATTATTTGATTATGTGATTTTGCAGATACAAAGTAATATGAAGTACAAATGTTATTTGTCAATCCAACTGTGAAAGATCCAACTGAATTAAATGTTCACTTCAGGACCAGGATGTAAAAACCAACAAAACATTGAGTTTGTTCAAATAAAAGTGTATAAAAACCATACTGCCCAAGCTCTACATTTAAAAATGGCCATTACCAATTGAATAATTAAATAAATTATATCTTAGGTCAGGTAGTATGTGCAAATTATTTTGGTTTTAGTAAAAAAAAAAATATCTTCAATTGTTTTTTGTTTCAAAGACTGGTCATCTCAAATACCTGCTACAGTAGATGAATAAGAAAACATAAGTGTTTGTAATTTGGGTTAACTGGCCCTTTAGATATACTTCACTCTGACTCTAGTGCCCTGCAGTCCCACAGGCTGACACTCTGTACCCATTGACGCATTATAAGATTCAACCCTCATTATTTCGCACCACAGTCCTTCTTCATCAGAGTTGTCCAGGCAGTCATTCAGTCCATTGCAGCGCAGCTCTTTGGGGATACAGATGTGGTTTTGACAGGTCCAGTCAGAGTCCAAACAGCCCTCTGTAGCTGCACACTTCTCCTCATCAGAGCCCGTGGGACACTGGGTTTGACCGTCACAGCGGGCCGACGCGTCAACGCAGCCGACAGAGTCAACACAAGGAAACTGACCCGGCGGACATTCAGGAGATCCTGGGAGTGCTGGAGGGAAACAATATTTTTCTTTGACAATTTTATTGGTTCGATGTAGCTTTCTCTTATACTGACTGGCCTTTGAATCAACACAACCAAACACACCACAGGTAACATGACAACCCTTGACCTTTAATGGCTACACAATAAAACCTTATACGTTAACATGAAATTGTAAGTGTGTCAGCAGTTAACTCTAGGAAACAGGTTCTGCATTTTCCATTTTGGCCTTTTTTTTTTTTTAAAGCAGTTCGTTTACTAAAATGTGAAATACAAATAAACCTGCTGTAATTTTCTGCTAATTCTTTTTAAATGTTTGTCCTGCTAAATATAGTGTTAAGCATTTCAAACTCACAGGAAATCACACAACTATGGTGAATTAAAATAAAGCAAATCAACCATTTGGACACTTTTGGTGCAAAGAGCAGTTCTTTTGCACAGGAAGACGGAAGTACACCTACCAGTGCAATCCATTTCATCAGATCCATCCATACAGTCTCCACCTCCATCACATCGCCAGATATCACGGATACAGATTCCATCATCACACTGCCACTGGTCTCGATTGCATCCAGAATGTTGACCTAAAAATATAAAAAGATGAGGGCTTAGGAAGTACTTCAGGATGTGGTCCAAGTCACTCTCAAAAAACAACTACAAATTAAGCAAAACAGAATTGTAGATTTTGTTTATAATAATCTAAATTATGTTTTACCAGGACTTAATTCTAGACAAGAAAGTTCACTGACAAACTCCTGTATCCAACCAAATTAGTATAAAGTTACGAAAAAACATAGATAAGAAAGACCAAGGAGGACTTAAAGGTCACAAAAGGTCACCCGATGCCTCTAAAAGGGCAGGCAGTGGGGCTGGTACAGGAGTCTGCAACCTTTACTATCTAAAGAGACCTCTTCCACCAAATAAGATTTGTCTGGAGCCGCAAAACATATTTGATAACACAGCTTATAGATTTAATATATAGTTATACTATATTTGTTGCATTTATGAAATTACAGAATGACAATGAAAGAAACCGTTGCTATTATTACCAGTTTTAACAAAGGAAAACACCAAACTCTTTTGAAGAGAAGGAAAAATACACTGGCATGTTTAGGCCTACTTTGAAATAAATTAAACACAGAACTATGCAGCGTATTTGAGACCTCCCCATATTTGTTGAATAAAATAAAACAACAAATCAAATCAAATGTAGCCCAATATCACAAATTATACATTTGTCTCAGTGTGCTTTACAGACTGTACAGGATACAATACAGGTTGAAATACAATATAAAAATAAATTAAAAAAAACCATAAGAAAATAGGCCAGTTTGTATTTAAATAAAATGAATGTGTTTTCATCCACATGGAGGTGGTGATCATTTATTTGGCTTTTAAACAGACAATAGCCTCACAAATGTCCCACAAAATGTCTTTCAACATTACATTTTCTGTTTGCTCATTTCTGGCCACATATCAAGCACACAGGTAAGCCAGCATTGTTGACAGGGAAAGCAACTATCTGTCCACGCAGAATTAAACAATTTTCCTCCGAAATTTATATTATTTTGGTTTTATCCATGGTTAGCATACAGAGTTAGGCGGGGATCTGCAATTTAAGATAAACCACCTGCAGGGACGCATTTTTTAGTTGACGAAATATTTTAAAAGATATTTTATTTCAGTGTCACAATATCACCTCAAACTCCAAGATAAGAGGTGTTCCCTTTGAAATATTGTCCACTGTGCAACAAAAAATACATGTTCCATGTTTTATTTTGTCAAAAGCTACAGGGAGCCACTTCATAGGGGTTAAAGAGCCGCATGGTTAATGTTAGCTAAAAGAGCATGGGTCGATTTTGAGCCTGGCTAAGGTCCAAAATGTAACTGCCTCCTTTCCCCACCTTTTAAATATGTTTTGCTCAAAAGTTACACGCAAAACATGCATAGAAACAGAAGGAAGCTGTCAATGAAACCAGTCTTAAATTCAAATTCCACAAAGCGTTTGAGCCCGAACCCATGGGGTCCAGGAATGAACGCCATATTGTCTCGTTCATGTTCAGGCTAGGTGAAAAGAAAATGTAAAAACGTCCCTGTATGTTAATTCACATAAATACACTTGTTTGAAATAAGTCATAAAAAATTACTTGAAAACGTGTAAAATATTTGTTTACCTTGGGAAATTCTCAGACTTGCCAGAAAAATCGAGAAGATAAACTGGCGTAAGTCCATGTCGGCCCGCGAGGCTTTAGTGTCAAACAACGTCTCCTGAGAGGAAATGTTTTTATCAGCTGCTGCAGGTGCGCGTGCGATCCTAGAAGGACCATTCACTTCCGTAATCACAATTAAAATAGAATCTGTTGTATACAACACTTACCACATAATTAAATTGATTATTTCTTTATATAGCATTATTTCATGTTTTTTCTAATATATATTAATTGTTTGTTTGTTTATTTATTCATTAACGGAGGTCGTTTATCTAGCTTTCCTAAACACCGCATGTTCAAAAGTGTGGCTAATAAAACCAAATCAATTAATTTAGATTTATGTAATGGCCTGCGGTCACGTTGGACGGATGCTCACACACATCTCAGATGTAATTATTAATGTTTTTGACACTTGATGATTTAGTGGGTGCAAAGCAAACTAGTGTGTTTTCATTCGACAGAGCAGTGGCGGTTCTGAGGGGGGGCCAACAGGGGCCAGTGCCCCTGTAACACTGAGCCTGGACCCACCTGTGCCCCCCCCCTCCAAACGAAGATTGTACAATATACAAAAAGTACTGATTTTTTGCGATGGTCCAGGCAGGGGCGGGACTTTATTTTGATGGGCACACCATAAGGTCAATCACATGGAGGACAGACTAGGAATCATACCACTATCAGGCAGTGGCTCAGTCAGAAGGGGCTTGGACTGTGAGCCGAGGGTTGCTGGTTCAAGTCACCGACCAGACCTAAAAAAAATGGAGTGTGACTGCTACTTGGAGAGGTCCCAATTCACCTCCTGCCCTGTGTGGTACAAGGGCAGGAGCAAGGTGTTGGACATCCCCCTTCTCCCATTGGTTCCTGGGAGCTGCTCACTGCTCCTAGTACTAGATTCCTGGTACTAGGATGGGTTAAAAGCAGAGAACAAATTTCACTGTGTGTACTCTGCATGTGTGACCATTAAAAAGAGGGTTTCCAAATCTTAAATCTTATGTGAAAGAAGCGGGCAGACGCTCCAAAGACAGCGAGTTTAGTGGTACAGGCCAGATACACACAGAGTGACAGAGACACTGGGGATTTAAATGCAACAGGTCGGGAGAAAGTGAAGAAATTAGCGAAAATCAAAAAAGAAGCACTGCACTAAAGACTTTTAATAATAATAATAACAATACATTAGACTTGTATAGCGCTTTTCATGTAACTCAAAGACGCTTTTATCTAAAGTGTCATGATGTTCAGACTTTGGCCTTTATTTATTTGATTTGTTTGCTGTGGTTCTGTGTTAAGTTCATTTAAAGGTTTGATTAAACAACAGTAACTGTGTATTTTTTTTTGTAACGAAATAAAATGCATAAAAATAAGACTTTTATGAAAACACTGACTGAAAAATTGCTTACCAACACAAACCATTTATAATGGCTAAATTAGGCTAAAATAGAAGGCTCCTATTGATACTAAATGAAAAGCCATTTGGGAGCCGTAAGAGCCAAAAGAGCCGAATCTTTGAAAAGAGCCGGACCTCCCATCACTAGTATGAACGGTCTGACTCGTTACCATGGGAACCTAAATAAAAACATACATGCCATGATTGATCACTGGAGAGATGCTGTAATGAGTCAGGAACATACCAATCATGGTATTGTTTTTGCTGTGCGTGATTATTTATACTTAACTAAAAATATTGAAGGCTTGAACACTGCTTTGTCTCTTTGGTCCGGTTGAATGTACCTCGGGTTGAATGTGCCGCTCTGACAAAACACTTGGCCCAAGCCAGGCCCCCCTAGTGATATTGGTCTAGAACCGCCACTGTGACAGAGAGAAGCTTTACACTTGGTGCGTGTTGTCCAATGGCTGCTCGCAAATCTTTTACTGGTTTCTTCAGCTACTGACTTTAGGCTCACTTTAAGTGATTTTCAGTAAAGTGATTTTTGGATGGGTATGAATAAAAAAGAATAAAATATTTGTAGTTTGCCATCAGTTCAGTCAGCTTTAGATGTCAAGTGTGCAGTTTGATTTATGAATGGGCAACAATCAGGTGGCGTTTCTGACGTCATTAATGTCGCTCTAATGCTCCTGTAAATGATCAAAGCAGATTGTTGGTGTTTGATTAAATATTCCAAAATATGTCCGTAATGGTCGACTCTTTCATCTCACCTAAATGTCCAGATCAGTAAATAGCTACTGATGTGTTACCCTCTTTCGGTGCTCTCAGTGAGGTGATAAGGCTATGGGCATTTTGGATAGCTTGTGTGCTTTAACGCACGGAACGAATTACCGTAAATTATTCTTGTATTGTTGCCTTTTCTTTTAAAACAGTGCTCATAAATCAATCTACCAAAGTGGCTCCCCTGGCTCTGCCTCCACCAGCTACACAGATCTTGTAGGAAGTTGCTTCGGTGTATAATAGTGTATACATAAAACACAGTAAGATACATTTAAATGTAAAATAAGAGTAAATATGGAATTATTATAAAACTATTGTACAAACTATTATAAAATCTGAAATGTGTGTAAGAAACATAAGTATACAAACAAAGGAAATACAGTAAGCGAATGACAAATTACTGTGAACAAATAAAGTTGTCAAATGAATGTAGTTTTTAGTTGTAACTTAAAATGGAAATACATAGTTCTTTAGTAAATGTACTTAGTTACTTTTCACCACCGTACACCATTAGGGAATATTATTGAAACACACATTTTTCGTAAATTCATTCATAACAATTTCTGTTTTGTAACGTTTAACGTTTTGTACTTTCGTTCCAATCCAATCACGCAAAACCCTAAAAGTGCAGCAAATGGTAGCCTCAAACAAAGGTTTGTTTCATGTTGTGAAGAAAGAACTTTCAAAGAATAAGACTAATTTACTACTAATGGCATTTTTCGATTCTTTTCACACATCATATGCTCATCACAACGAATCAGAGCTTTGTAGTTCGCCATCAGCACTTTTTCTTCGTTCCTTTGAGGTCAAGTGTGCAGTTTGACTTGTGAATGGGCAACGATCAGCCATCATGTCCCTTTTATGATGCTGCTGTCAAGTATCATGGCAGATTATAGACTCGGAACCTTTTGTATGAAATCCTTTTATTGAACCTGTCCAAAATCGGTGATAATTATAACTCACCTCAAGATTTGTGTGTACTTTAAATACCCATGTATTGGAATGAAATTGTTGCCATTAGCTCCATAAACACATAACGTTTTCTATTTTAAAATAGTCAACAGTAAGAAAGAAATAAGAAAGTAATATCCTGACATTCTGACTAATTTCTATTTAATTGTAACTTTATTTATTGAAGATGTTCATACATTCTCCTGTTTTAAGCATGGTTTTATTATTGCTGTTGTTATATGTCTTTAGATAAAACTGTATAACCTTTAGTTTAAAGTAAACACACATGGATTGCCTAAATAATGTCTTTGTTGAATATTTATAGTTATTGTATCTAATTAATTATTTTATTGGTATTAATCAAGTAAGTATTACTTTTTTTAAAGACGAAATGGCTAAATAGCCTATATATAAAACATAACCAATAATTGAAATGTAAAATGGAACAATTGTTTTTTTCTGGATTAGAGTTGGGTCAAATATTGACCTTAACTTCCCCCTTAGTTTAAATGTTCCTCACTCTGTTCCAGGCTCTTAGGAAACGACCGATGCTACAGAAAGTGATTTCTGATTAACTCCCGTGTTACGTCCTCATTAATCACAGCGGAGTTGTGCAGCTCGTAATCTCCTTAACTAACATTATTGTCATGTCTTCTTATCAAAGGGATCTTTCATATCTAAAACAACAACAATCAGAGTGGTGCGATTTTAGAGTTATCACACTTCAGCCATTACAAAGAAAATTGGTTTCGACCATGTCACATTTAAGTCTTTGAGCGCTCCCGTCGATCACACGACTTGACAGATCTCTTCAAAGGAGGACAGGAGAGAGGGGTGGGATTATAAATCCGGGTGTCAGCATCTCACCTGGAGCATTTGGAATCTACCTGTGGAAGAGACAACACCACACCTGGGAATTATGAAGGGACTAGTGGATTTTTATTTTGCGCTTCTTCTTCTGGTGGATTTGGTTGTGTGTGTCGCCGCACAGCCCTTTCCAGGGATGCACCATGACGCACTGCTGACGAGTGCCGGCTCCAGACTCATCGTGCAGAGGCAGCAGACCAGCAGGCTGCCCCTCTACATGATGCAGCTCTACCGGACCATGCTGACCGAGGACCGGGTTAGGGCTCCGGCTGCCAGCGTGAGCCACACTATGACGGAGGACCCCAGTCGGCAAGAGTCCGACTCTGTGATCAGTCCTTGTCGCTAAAAGTGAGTATTTAAAACAATAAATGAATTGTGTCTGGCATTATAGAGTGGCTGTGCAGTTTTCCCTATGGCAGTGTACATGAGTTATATGTTATTCTTTAAAAAAACATCTATTTAAGGTACACTCTGTGCCTGCGCTTTCCTTTGACAAATACCTAAAATGTGGATGTGTGGTGATTGATTTTACTCACCTTAATTTAATAATTTGTCTAATCAAACCCGATGTATGAATGTATTTTGGAACATACATTTTCCAACTCCCTTTTGGGAATACAAGCTGTGACGTCATCATATGTTTACATATGAGAAGTTGGTCTTGCTGGGAAATATTTTGCAAGCCTAAAGTCAATTAGTTAATTAAGGGCCAAAAATAACCAATTTTCTATATTCTATAATTTCAGGCTGCCAGCAGATTGGCAAGAGGTGGTCTGTGACCTTTGACATGTCCTCCATGTCTGCAAGCGACAATGTCCAACTGGCTGAACTTCGCATCCTACTGCCCGCCTTCACAGAGTCTTCCCGAGCCTCAGTGGACATCTACCACTCCAACAGGGACCGATGCTCCGGCATGCACTGCCCAGAGAACAGGATGTTCCTGGGCCGCCTGAGAGCTCATCCCAGTTCAATGGTCTCCCCCTCTTCCTGGAAGGTGTTCAACATGACGGAGATGCTCTGTCGCTGGCTGCAGCAGGAGCACTCCACACAGAGGATGGATGAGGCTGGGGTGAAGGAGGAAGAGCAGGAGGGAGTCCAACACCTTACAACTCACAACCGGGTTATGATGGTAGTCTTCTCAAGGCAGAACTTGAACAACCAGCGAAAGCCAACACTCATCCGCACAGCAGAACACTCCAAGTACGTCAGCCTGGACCGGGAACAAGTGACGGCTGGCTCTGGTTCCAGGTCTAGGTCTAAGAGGCATCACCACACCCAGCAGCACATACAGGGAGTGCCTGAGGCTGCTCCTGCCAGCAAGCCCACAGTGGAGGAGAAGAAGGGTCCTCTCTGCAGGAAGGTGGACATGTTTGTGGACTTTGCGAAGCTCGGCTGGAGCGAGTGGATTGTCTATCCCAAACAGTACAACGCCTTTCGCTGTGAAGGGAACTGTCCTACACCAGTAGATGAGACCTACTCCCCAACCAATCATGCATACATGCAGGTAAGACTGAATTCAAGTCAAACTCCTTTACTTTTGTTGTACAGTATTTCCTGCAATGGGAAATTATAGGTACCAATGATACCCTACATGTGTTCTAATCTATTATTATTTTCTCTTTCTCTCTCCAGAGCCTTCTGAAACTTCACCGCCCAGACAAGGTTGCATGTCTGTCCTGTGTGCCAACACGCCTAGCACCGCTTTCCATGTTGTACTTCGAGGCTGAGAAGATGGTCATGAGGCATCACAAGAACATGGTGGTGGAGGAGTGCGGCTGCCACTGAGGAAAATACCTGAAAACCTTTTGTTTAAAGGTACGATAGAGGAGTCTACAGCCACAGAACTGAGCTACTCAGAGGCACAAAGTGGAGGGATGTCCACAGGCACTTTACAGAGACGTCCAGCTTGACACTGGGACAGAGGCTGCCGCTGCGAGGCAGGGCATGAGAGAAGGGAACTACTGTCGGCTGTATCCTGAACACAGCTTTCTAAATTATGGATTTTGAAATTGATGGTACTTTTTGTAAAAGATTAGGTGACTTAAGTTGTGTCTTGGATTGCAATTTAATATTACAATTACATTAATTACAATACAAGTTTATAAAGGTTGATTATGGTAATGTTTGATCCAGTAAAGATGAAACATTATATGCATAACATGGTCACTGACTGAAGCACTATAGAAGAGTTACAAAAACACAACAGGTCTTATGTACAAACTCTTCTTTTTATGATTTAAGACTGAATTGTTTAATGCCATGACAAATGCCAGAATGATTGAAGCGCTTTTAACTTTATTGAGATGTTTGGGTCACATTGACCGGTTTGTATGTTGAACATGTACAATAATACAATAAATCATTGCAATTCCGAATAACGTGTTTGGTGGTTTTTATTACAGGGTTTTTACCAGAGCATAAAAAGAGGCTCATTTCGACGGTGGCTTGTAAATGTAAATTCTTGACTTTATAAGAGTTAGAAAAGCAAACCTTTGTGATGATAAAACTAGGCAAAGATATTGCTATAAGGCACAATAGACATTTTTCACAGCTGACATGTTGAATAAGCTTGAAGAGCACAGATGTAATTAATAACATCAATGACTGCATTTCACTTCGGTGTGCAAGTTCACCGGTGGTGTGAATGCATGCTCACTGACAAGGCTTACTGCAATACCTTAATGGAACAGAGCCAGTCATTAGTGAAACTGCTGAAATATGGACACCTGACTATTGTTTTTAGACAGAGTACAAACATTGTGAACCTGTCCTTTAATATTTTAATGGCTTTAAAAAAAGAAAAAGTTGAAGAATGAAGACTGACAAAAAAAAAGAACCTTTAAAAACCCAGTCCACACCGACTGTCCACCACCACACAGCAGACTGACAGGCGACAGAGTTCATGGTGAAATAGTCAGATATCTTTGCGACGACCCAAACGGAGCTAAAAGAAGAGTGAATATTGGATGCTGGATGTGTGCTATGTGCATGTTCGCTATCAAATTTGCAATATCGACTTGAAAGGTCTGAGGCACTTTGCCAAGGGTCAGCAAAATAATTTTCTATGAATTATAAAAGTGTGCTGTATCATTAAAAAGTCCATCTGCAGATGGAGACCATTTGCACCAATAAAACAAGCATAGTGTGTCCATTCCTCCCATAGCGTTGTCTCAGTCTGTCATGAATCAGTCACTTCACTCAGGGTGCAACAAACTGTTCCTGCTGCTGCTTAGCTTAGTAGACAATATGACCCTCTATAAAAGTACACACACACACAGGTCAGTGTGTAGAAACATGATTACATAGCATCTAAGAGTAGAAATGGTTGTAAGAATATGTTTAATTGGGGCTACGATTATAAAAAGGGTCCTTAAAAATGTTCTCCCCTGTAAAGGGTCCCTGGCCCCAACAAGTTTGAGAACTCCTGGCTAAATAATAATTTCAGTAACTTATTTGTGTCGCTTGCAGACACGGAGGACGTGTCAAAGGTGACGGACCACCTCTATCCATTCTGCTGGCAGCCTGAAAGAAAGTTTCTAGCCATCAAATGAATTGAATCACAAAATGTGTTTAATTTCAAAGAGACTTTGACTTGCTTGTCAAATATGTCACAGGTCATACAATGTCAAGTGTATTCAAAGTAAAGACACCATTGTATCAGTGTTGTTTGATAAGAGTACAACATTTAAAACACATATTAAGCATTACAAAAAAAATACCATCTTGTTGTCAGAACAAATCTGAAGGTGGATTACACAGCTCAGTAAGACTATGCTTCTCATAATATACAGAGAATATCTTTTATTATCTCAGTAAACAAAAAAGAAATGAATATGTTGGGCATCACTTTCATCCTCGCAGCTGACTCTCTTCAGATGTCCATTTCAAACTGGGAATCTTCAAGAAAAAGAAAATACATTGTAGTTGAGTAGAGGGAAGTAGAACATTAGAGACACGCATGAAGGATTGCAGCTCATCTCTCTTGTTCACATTTTAAATATGCAGATGCGTTTACCTGCGCTCTCTTCTGTGTGCAGGCTGTGGTCGCTGTTGTTGCTGGGTGTCTGTTCGGGCTGGCATTTGTCGTTGGAGTTGGGTTTAAGCGGCCTGGTGACTCCTGGGATGTCTGGCAGAGTCGGAGGCGTGCGGGCGAGAGGAGACGTCCGACACTGCAGAAGGAACTTCCTGTCGTAGATGATTCGGGTACCTGCAGGAAGCAGCAGCCAAGGAAACTAAAGTTACATATTATCAATATTTTGCCCGTATAGTATTATACCATTTCAAGGGATCAATATTCACAGCAGCTGTGTTCATATTGTACATTTAGTTCCTGGAAAGGTTTAGACTATACTGGACTTATTATTTTGGGTACTCAACCACAGCATCCTATTAAATGCTTTTTTAAACAAAAAAATAAAATAACATAAAATTAGTTAAAATAAAAATAAAATTCAGCAGCTTATATTAAATAATTGTAGCTTAATATGTAGTTCAAACGGATAAAATAAAACAAAACAAAAATTCATACAAATAAAATTCAGCCACTAATCTCAATTTAAAACACTTGTAACCAGTGCGAAAATTATGAAAAATATAAAAGATTAATTCAGCAGCTAACATTGAACAATTGTAACTTGGTACAAAATAATAATAATATTCAAATCTAGTAAAAATTTAACAGCTAACCTAATCATAAAACACGATATAAATAAAAGGATAAAAAAAAAAAGATAATATATATTGTATGAACCACCTCCACAGTATTGTCAGTATTGTGTAGACCTACTTCTTCTCGGTCAGAGGACGTTTGTGTCTTTACTGTTTACATGTCCCTACATGCCCGTGACCAATGACTGACTGATTTTATTTGTCATCCACATCAGTTGACACACCTTCACTGACCCACTTCCATCTTATCTGTGTAAATCTGTCCCCATCTGTTACAGAACACAGTATCAGTTATAATGACCATGTGTACGCTGCGTCAACTTTCTCACAACACTTTCTGCTTTACTTTTGTCAACATACTGGAGATTTCCCAAGGTTTCAAGATTAGATGTATGAATAAAATACTGAATAAATGGGCCAAACAAGTCATCGTGTTGATGAGAGCGAGACTGGCTTTTAGTCGTAATCGGTTGTTCCAGGTGCTGAGACAAAAACTACATTAATTTTTATCTCTATACACTTTTGTAGAAAGTTTGTGAAAGTGTGGTCAAGTGGTGCCAAGCTATTTAGTTCACTCCTCTCTTTTCCTCCGCTCTGTCTCTGACTGTAGAGGTGTGCGCACGTGTGTGTGTCGGGTGCCCTTCGCAAAACAGAGTGGGGGAGAGAATGTGAATGCGCAAAGTAGACAGTAAACACTGAAACGTGTACATAAAGTAAATGAATAACATAAGAGTTTAGTTTATTTAATAAAAGAGCACCTGTTCAATGTGAAATGTGAGTTGTGAATATATATACACACATATAAAAATAAAAACAAACAAAAAAACAGGGCAAACACTGAGGTTATGATTAGCTCATTTTCATGTGTTCTAGTGGAGCCAACATCTAGTAAACAAGTTGCTGCAGCTCAACAGCCGCCTGCTGTAAGAACACTATAAATAGGATTTGACAGAGGACTGGCCTATATTTGAACATACAGTAGTTGATTGTGTAAGTACAGCTACAGGCTAATCACACTGAATGCATTAGTCTGCTATTCATAATTAACTCATGCCAAAAAGGAATGTTTATTTACATAAAGCTTTCTAAAACAAGTACAGAGTCTCTGTTTCAGGAAGCACCGATGCTATCACAGTAACAGTACAACAGAACAGTATTTGTATTTGTATTGTAGTATTTGCGCTGGGATTTATGAGCAAAAAGATCAAAGTTCAAGTTTCAATGACGCAATGGTATGTCACAATCGTATGCATAGTATGCATAGTGCATTCTGCAGTACACAGTAAGGGTAGCAGTACATACTATAACAAAGAGAAAAAGCATGTGATTTGGAACACAGCCGCTGTTGATGTGATCAAGGAGTTCCTGAAAAAGAGAGAATCACTCACTGAACCTCCACATAAATAAATAAAGGTTGAAAGGTTTGTCTCCAGGTCAACGTGGCATTCTTCAAAAATCCCCTGCAGACCTTCTATTTCACCTTTAAGTGTCCCTTTAACGCACTCCTTGTATTACTGACCTTTTTCTCAACCCTTTTAAAAATGATTTCGGATAAGATTTAAACGGTGTAGAATCTATTGACATGGCCCAGTACATCGTTACCTCCTGGCGTAGTGCTGAACAGAGTCCCGCCAGGGGTCGTGGAGTAGTCCTGGGGCATGTGGGCAGCATCGTGGATGGTGACCCGTCTTACGGCCGGTATATCCTGGCTCCTGGTGGCTTGACCTCCCGCTGACATCTCTCACAACACTGGGTCGATTTGTGCGACTTAAACACCACAGACGGGAAAGTTGCTTCAGGTGTGAAAGACGTTACGAAGTTGCAAACCTACCTTGTGCCTCCACGTGGTGAGATCACATCCAAAACATCCCAGAAACCTCCTTCAAAACAACACGTGACGCGGAGGGCTATGATTGGCTGAATACAGGGGGCGTCACAACTGAACTGAAGGCTGCTCTATCAAGCAGATAATTACATCCTAATATTCAGTTTGCAACAGGAAAATGCAATATTAAGAACAACTAAATATTGATATTACTGATACGAAAACTTTTTTCATGTGATTAAAAAATATATTTGTAATCACAGCAAACATACAGCATAACCCCCCCCCCAAAAAAAAATTGGGATGTATGCAGTATAATTAAAATAATATATATAATTATAAACAAGTCATCAAAATCCGAGGACACTCTAAAATGATGGCCCCAAATGACTCGATATGTAAATGTCAATTCATATATATATATCATATATTCATATATACCATTAGGCTGATATCTGTCTCATGCAAAAAGGTAAAATATACATGCTAAGCATCAATATATATGGAAAATAAAGTCTCCAATAATAAATAATATATATATTTACTTGGGTTTAAATGGAGCAGTTTTCATGTTCACATTCTTTCCAGAACACATCTTAGGAAAATATTAGGATATATTGATGTTGGACCCGTAACATCATGCATTACTAAATAAAGAGTACATATATCACTTTAAACTTACACTGAACTGATGTAGGAATATTATAGAATACAGAACATAAAAATGGTATATTATAGAATATAAAAAAATATGAAAAAGTTAATCATTTCCATTTTTACAAAAACAGGACACAACATTTATGTCACATCTTTGTTTATTAATTCTTGTAAATGGTTTGAGCTGGTGTACAGGGTAAGATGATCTATACATATCTTCACGTCAGAATGACTCTGATTGAAAGGCTTGTATACATATTCACGTTTGTTTATCCTCTCTCCAGGACAATACAAAAGAAAAGAAAACAAGTGGTCATAGCTACAAAGCCTCTACATTCCCCATGATGTGGGCGTTGGCCTACTCTAGATAATGCTTAAAGAACATCCATAACAACTCTATGAGGGTGCATAGCATTCTAATTAAATATATTTTGTCATATATTTATACACATATTTTCATAAAAACATATTTTTTTGTGCATGTGTGCAGTTGCATTCCTTAGGATAGATTAATATGATATTGCGTTTACATTGTCATGTATCCATTCTAAAGGAGTATAGGTGATCTCTATTCTTTCGCGACAGTTAAAATTTTACAATACTCTTTTTTTTAAATACATCGTCGAAGGTTACACGTCCTCTCAAGTCACAAGTCTGGTAAAAACTTTCTCTTTTCTTCCCCCTGTTCCAACAAGGTTTGAAACCAAGCACCATCACACACTCTCTCTGTCTCTCTCTCTCACACACACACACACACACACACACACACACACACACACACACACACACACGGTGGAGCTGTATTTGTCTAAGCAGCGAAGGCTCACTGACTAGTTTCATTCAGATTGCAAATCTAAATTATGTTTGTCAAAATCCCCCTCAGAGTGGAAGCAAAAGATTTACATTATAATAAAAGTACTCACTGTAGCCTAATGCATCATATCCCTCAGTGGCCAAGTGTGAATTTCCTCTGGATTTAAAATCAATTAATAACTGGTCTTTTAATTGGAAGCTAAACAAGAAGATAATGACTCAAAGTTTAAGTTATAACCCTAAAGATTTAAGTCCTGGTTGATTTGTCGACACCTGTGCTTACTGTTGGTAACAAGTGTTTTAATAATACAGCTCCCAGAGTTGCGTTTGATTGGTCATCGATGTGCACACTTCGAGAGGCTGCCAGGGCCGTAGTCAGGATTTTAGAAATAATGAGTTCATGACTCATGTCCTCCCAAACAAAACAATGTAATATATACATTTTATTGAAGATTCTTTTTTTGTTTTTATAACCTTTATTAGATACAGCTGAAGATAGACAGGAGAGGGGGAGAGAGAGAGGGGAGGAATGGAACCCGGGCCTCTGCGGTAAGGAGTCAGCCTTGGTACAGGTAGCGCACCTAGAGAGGTGGAGCAGGCACCCCTCCACTAATACATTGATCCACAAACTTGCACTTGCATGTAATTATTAGTGTAATGTCCAAACACATTTTCTGCTAATTGTATCTCCAACATGATAGTCTAAATAAGTTTCAGAGCTTTCTCCAAACACATTTATTAATGGTAGTCGTGGTGGCGGCTACGTTGTCAGAAATGACAAAGAGGAGCAACGTATGTACTTATCTGAAGCACAACCAAACAATTGTACGCGGTTACGATTCATCATGAAGATTTAAACAGGCGACAGTGTCATCTGACTGTTATACCCATCGAATGTTGTCTTGCACAACAGTGACTCCGCCCTAATAATGATAACTACTACGGTATTTACGGTAAAGAGGTCGTTCTCAACGCATATACATTGAATGGCTCTTGCTAAAAAATGCCCCAAAGCGTATAAATATGGGGTTTGAAATCTTGAAGTCGTAAGGATTATGACTTTAAATGAAGTTTATTTTCCTTCAAATGCCTAAATCCAACCGCTATCTTGCGCTGATGCAGTACACCATATCATATCGAAGATGACTAGTTACCATAGAGATTTACTTTAGGGAGTCACTGGCCTCCACCATCCAAAAGATGTAAACGGCATCAATCATGCAAGTTATGAATCTGAACAGTGTAAATATAATAGAGGGTTTGTCCTCTAGTGGGTGGATTCAAGACTACGTTGTTTTACATTAATTAAATGAAACTGTCTTGTTGAACTTGGTATTTACGTATTTGAAGAGGGAGTAATGCTTTTACCAAAACTGTTTTTGTTCATTGTCACTTTGCTTTCCCAGAAGCTGAGCAGCAGAGAGGAGGGCTCTCCGCGCAAATGTGCATGTGCAGGGCAAAGAGCGGAGGTTACTGACCGCATTCTCAAAACTTTGTCTCCTCTTTGGTCTTATTTGAATCAAAGAGCTCCCCACCACACACACACTCACAAACACGCTTGCACACAAACCATCCTGCTCCATACTACCCCGCCAAAACTCCCTTGCATCCCCGTCCCGCCCTAAACGTCCCCACCACCACTTCAGAAGCGCTCGGTTTGTGTCCTGCACTCGTCTTTGAAAGGAGGACTCGGAACTTAAAAAAGGAAAACATTTTTGATTCCGACAGCGCAGAACAGAAAACCTGAGTGAACAGTGGAAAACGTGTGATATGTAATAAACATGTGCTATTATCGGATGAGGCTCTCGTGTGCACGGACTGGGCATGGAAAATATGTGCATTTGCGTGATGTATAACTAATGTACTCATTCATTCATTCGGCATCTCACTCATTCAGGCTACAGTAGCATTTACAGTACTTAAATATTGTGTTTTGATTTCCATTAAATGTGTGCTACTATGGTACGACCCCTTCAGGTTACTGCATAAAGGAAGTGCTTCAGAGATGAAGAGGATGATGGATGGGTGGTTTGCAGTGACGTCAGTGTATGAAAATAGTGAAACAAGTACAACCTAAATCAATCAAAAAAAGAAATGGAGCTAGGTTACGGCAGCAGCAGACTCCTTTATTCGGGATCAGTGTTTTACGTTAACATATCCTGGTTTTATTTTTGCTACTTTAGGTACTGAAAAACAAACTGATCCCTCTCAGGCCTACACAGCCCCGCACTGCTACAGCTGAATCTTCTGATCTCGCATCAGTGCATCCTCTCTGACTCATGCACATCAAGGTCGATGGAACCAGCCAGATACAGCGCAGCTGCCCGTTGCCAAACTCGAATGCTGTTCGGAGTTTCTGTCATTTACACCGTACATATACAGACCCCTGGCTTACATCTTCAGGTGTTCTTGTTAGCTATTATTGCTGTGGCAAACTCAAAAATCTAACACTCTCCGACCAGGCAATAACTATTTAATAATGCAATGTGTTTCTGATTATGTGTGTGTGCTTTTGTTTGTGTCTTCACAGTTCACGAGTCTGGGGTCAGTGTTAATAAGACAATCACAGTGCTACCTGTCTGTCCTCGCTGCACACTTCCTATCGCAATCACATCTTGTACTGTCGTAGCATCATGCTATTTAACGCTCGCTAGCATTGAACTACAACTTCCTGTGTCCGCACATGAATCAGATCGTCCATGTTGTTTCCACTTCATTCACTTTGCTGCAAATGAATGAACCTAAATTTCCGACAGTGAGGCGCTACAGCCGTTGCAAACAGATAAAGAGGGAGCACACACACACACACACAGTTTTTAGCATTAAATGGAGGAGCTAGTAAATGCTGATGAAGAGGCCTGGGATTTTACTGCTATATTGACAGAGGCTACTGATAAGGATTGTGAATCAACATGATGCGCGCTACTTGGAGTAATGACGGAAGAAGGTAGAAAAGGTCACAAGGGAGGAAAAACGGTGATCTTTGTGTTGTCGAGCTGCTGCACAATACAATCAAGCAACCAACCCCTTTCCAAAGAAAACACGAGGGGTGAGAGAGATTCATTTCCCTACCATGGTCAGACAATACTTAAAACCAAGGTGGACACAAAAAACACGAGCTTCATCAGCACACGCAGACAGGTACACTCACAAGCGGGGGAGCACGGCGGCTTTCTTATTCCAGCACTGAGCACGCCATGACATCACAGAGCTCCAAAGAGCCAATCATGAGGCAGGGCTCAGCGCCTGAGCCAGAGGCAAGAAACACATGCGGTAGAGAAGAATACGCACACACACACGCACACATACACACACTGACACATGTCCACGTAGCATAGAGTGCATATATCACATTGAGAATAACAAGGGAAAGGGTCCAGTGAAAGAAGCATTGGCTCAGCAGAAGCTGTATACAGAACCGTCCATCGAGGGAATTATTATTTTTTTTGGCTGCAGTGTTATTGGACTCAACTCGCTGACACAAACCACTCCAGTTGGGGGGGGAATAAGGTCCTTAAAAAGGCTCAAGCGCGGGCCAGCCCCGTACCTTGTACCCCTTCAGTTTGTAGATAATGACAGTTCAAAAGGTCAAAGGGCATGCACCAGCAGTCATCATGCGATTACAGTTTCACAGGAAGCACTTTTTGTTGCTTTTTTTTTTCCTTGGTTGTTTTACTGACATTTATGTTTTTTTGTAAAAAAAAAAAAAAAGAAAGAAAAAGAAGAAGAATCATGCCTTAGTCTAGTTGATATTTTTCTTTACAAATGTTATAAAACCTCCACTTTTTTTTTCTCCCCTCTGTCTCTTTTCTTTTGTGGTGCTCCATGGTCACACGTTGAGGATGATTCTGTGTTTGTCATTTTGTAGTTTGCACTTCTTAGTCTTTGTCTTACTCTTCCTCTCCTCCCTTCCTCTCATTTTCCTCTGCGGTCTGGTTGTGTTTTTGTGGAGGATGATTTGGCAGTGGCTTTCCGGTCCTAGAAAACAGAGACAGACACCATTTACACACTAAACGCAGGCGAGATTAATTTGGCCTTCCAAAAAAATGTAATGAAATCATTTATGCTCAAAATTCTATTTCTGAACATAAATGGAAAAGAACAGCATGTGAGCTTTGTGCTCCAACAAAGTCCAACAAAGTCCAATAAGTTGCCGTACAGGCTTCTATCCAAGCACTGGGATGCACAAGTGCTTGTTGTGTGTCCCGTACCTGGAGGACTGGGTAGTATGTGTATTTCAGTGTTTAACTCTCCGCAGACTGGTGCGCTGCAGCTGACTGAGCGCCCTTTCTCACATCCACCCCCACCTGGAGCAAGGGGGGAGGGAGGAGGGAAGGAAACAAGACTCGGACCAGTTAACTGCTGAAGCCTCTACATACATGTAACCAGAGAAGAAGAAGCTGGCCAGCCCCATGTGGCTCGCTGCAGTCCCAAAATACAAACAACAAACGTGCAAGCATTTTGCTAATGATGACATGATGATGGTAATGTCTCACTTTCCTACTAACAATCATTTTGTGCAACTACGTCGTTGTAGTTTTGTCTAATTTCTTCCCTTTTTAGAGTTTGAATGATCATTAACTCAGCATCATAGTGGGGTTTGTTGTCTAATCTGCTAATGGGGATAAAATGCTTCTAACCAACATTTGCTTCGTGGCTACTGGTCATTTCCCACTTGTTGTGCCAACCTATGTGTCAGATTCACAGTTGTCTGCTCGGGTTAACAGTATCTATGTGTGACTGAGTGTAAACGATGAAAACACGACTGACTCACCTTTCTGGCGAGCGTGCGTCCGTGTTCGTCTACTAACTGCGCCTCAGGGGCATAGTCCTCTTTCTCCTCTTTCTGTACAAAAAGAAATGCAATTGACATATAAACAGCAATTCACAGTACTCACATTTGTACGACGATAAATTGTTTGCAATCAGAAATGTAAAACAAAACCAAAAAGTATTGGACATGGCCAGATATTTCCCATGTGTTGCACCACACAACACATCATTCTGGTCGGGTTCTGTGACTTTAACAATTAACATTTGATGATTGTTGACTTCTTAAGTGAGACTAAATTAGTTGATGGTCGTGAGCAAACAATGTGAATGACTGTCTTCCCATCTGATCATTTAAAAAAGATAAAAGGGATGGACAAAGATGTTCCCTCTTCAGGTGCAGGAAGCGGTGTGTGGTCGGTAACCTGACCTGGCCCTGCTTCTGCTCCTGTTCCCAAGCACGTTGGCCCGCCTCCTGGTGAGAGAAGCTTAGCCCCTTGTCAAAGGGCTGCGTGCCCTGCAGGAGGCGCCCACGCAGCACATGAGAGTAACCCGTGTCACAAACCGGAGTCAGCAGAGCCTCCTGGGCCACGCGCAAGCCTGGCACGCTGGCGTCACGTCCTGATGACACCGAGCCCACCCAGCCCTGCAGGGAGTCCTTGTCTGGTAAGTAGGGTTGAAATGCTCCCCCTCCAACCACCCTGGAGATCAAAGTGCAAATAAATCAAAAAGCGAGAGAGAAAGAGAAAAATATGTTGCTATTTTGAGTAAAGACAGTGGAAAACACACAAATGTAGTGAGTTTGACGACAGTTACTGTACCGATTATCTCCATTGTGCTCGGAAGCGCGACTCAGTCCCGACATCTCACACCGCTGGGCATACACCTGCTGGCCTGCAACAACAGAAATCCCTTCCACTGAACCCAACCCTACATCTCCACCTCCTCCTTTTGCTCCTCCTCCTGCTTCGAGGACCTCCCCTCTCCTTCCATCCGACCTCTGACCTCCCAGCTGGCCGTTTAGGTTGACCTTGGGCACGGCGCCACTGGCCCTCACCCTGTCCCATTCTGCCAGTGCAGTTGCTGGCTCCTGTGGCGCCTCCTCCTCCTCAACCTCCCCTTCCTCCTCATCCTCCTCCTCCTCTTCCTCCAGCTCCATGATGGAGCCACTGGCTCCGCTGGCTCCACTGCTCGGGCGACCCAAGCTGTAGGGAAGGGAGAGTGTGGCGCCCTCTGAGTCGTCAGCCCGACTGCTGCCATCGAGTGACGAGTCCTCCACTGTGACCAATGAGGGGCTGACCCCTGCTGGCCACACCTGAACGTCCGACATCTCCATTAAGGTGTCTTCCTCGGTGGTGGCGATGGGGGCACACTCAAGGCTGGAGACTTCTTGCCAGTAGGGCTCTGCACCTAGCGGGGAAGGCAAGCTGTACTGCATGGAGGCCGGGGACAGCATCTCATCTTGCACCAGCCCATAACCTAAGGGAAGACAGGGGCGAGACAAGAGAAAGACTAACACCACGCAGGCATAGCTGGGGGTGGGGGTGGGGGTGGGTGTGTGGATCGACTGTTTTTCCAACCTATGAGCAAACAGTGGGGCTCAGCCCTGTCCCAATATACCAAGAAAGAGAATAGAGTCTAGTCTTTATGAAGCCGCTAATTTAGGATTGAGATCCTTCAATCTGTTTTATTAAGTGTGAAAAGCAAGATATATTGAACCAGCAGTCGGACTCTACGGAAGCCCTGAGAAGAAAACATTCTAGTAATCTTTTTTCTAAGTCTGATCTCAATTGTTTTCCCTCCTGTGTTAATGACTTGAGGTGAAAAAAAGTTTTGACAAGATAATTGTCTTTAAAAGGTTGTCATCTAAGAGACAGGTGGGGAAAAAAAGTTACTAATTTCTTTCATTGGCAAAAACAGAATAAGTGTTAAGTGGTTGTAATACTCATTTCTGCCACACGAGGCTGAAGTGCACCAATACCCCATGGTATAAATAATAGTAGTTGCACTCTAAACACAAGTCACATATTGTGTGTTAGCAGGTTATGTAACTCTTTGGTGATGTCTTCATTTTTGGCAAGAAATTTATTTTTAATCGGCACTAATCTGAAAACATGAATGCTTTTAGTTCTATTTAGGTTGTGGTGCATTGAAGCGTCTTGAGGCCGAAATTACTATTACAACGAACAAACGTAGAAAAAAGATCCTGGCAAAAGAATAAACTTTTTCCCGACTCGTTTTAGATGAAAAAACAATTATGGAAATTAGAAAAATGATCCTTTTTTCACCTGATATTATATCATAGACACAGGAGAGAAAACTATTTAGACCAGAATGTCTTTCCCTCTCAGGGCTTCCGTAGCCTCCATTAGAAATCCCAGCCAGAATGTTTTGCAATACTTTCAGTTTGAAAGGTAGATTACAAGAACAATACTTGTCTTTCACTCTGAAATCAGTTTCATGTTGATTTGTCTAATTGATGTTTGTGGGTTTGATCCAAAAACCTTTAGGTCATTGTCATTGGGACACAGCAATAAGAGTGAGGTGAGGGTCAAAGGGGTTTGGTGCATCACCCATTGTCTGTGAGGTGAATGGTGCAGGGCTCTGGTTTGCTACCTCGTAAGAAAGTGAATCTGCAGAACATACTCCTTCCTTAATAAGCGAGAAAAGGTGAGTCTCAAGTTAAACAGCATATCAGTTGTGGGGTTGGCACGATCATTACTAAAATCTGATAAAAGTCTTCTAATTGGATTTTAGTATCTTGATTAAAACTTGAGTTCATTAAGATGCTGATAAGAAAACATGTCCATACAAGCGGTTGCATTTACATACAGCCGATAATACAATTACAATATTTAACGGAAGTACTGAACAATTGAAATCTGTCCATCACAGATGTTTTTTTAATTTGTTCTTCTTTAGTAACTGTTGGTTTTGACTGGCTGGTTGCTATACTTTTCCCAGGTCTGACAAAATATTCCAGACAGCAGATTAGATGAAGAGATTTTTCTACGATATCCCAGCAGCTGTGATACAAATACCAAAGCTGTAATAAAACATCTACCGAAAGATATTATCGTTCCAACCCTTGTCACATGTTCCTGATTGGGAGTCAGCAGCATCTTGCAGATTCTGCAGAGGGAAATGCAAGTTACAGTTGCTCTTGCATTATCAGAGGCATGCATTTGTATGTGTCTGCATCCCAAGCATCCAAATTAAGGCCATTGTACAGACATACACACAATCTACTACATACGTACACGCACATTAGATAAACCTATTGTTTTTAATAAGAGTTTAATGTAATGGATTGTGTTAATGAAGGCAAATTACAGTATTAAAACTTGGTCTATATTTAAATCTAAAAAGACAGGGTCATTTAAAGAACGTATTATCAATCACCTGGTTGCAGCATGTATTCTTCTGCGTTATTGTGTTGAGCCTCAGATTTAAGAGGACTTAATTGATGAACTGATTGTAAATTAATAAATTACAGTTGGGATAAAAAAACATTATTTAACCACTTTTTATATAATAATATAATAAGCAATTTATAATACATTTTTGTTCTACTTTGAGTTCAATACCAAGAAGTCATTCATTGCAACAACACTATTAAAGTACACACACACACACAAACTACACAAACTTTATATTCAGTGATTATTTTTCTATTTTTCTTTATAATATCAATTCTGGGCAAAACAAATGTGTGGTATATTAATAATGTGATCCATATCATGTTATATCATTTTAATTATAGTACATATAATATAACATGTTTAGTATCTGAGTTTAATCATGTCATTTAGGTTCAGTCTTTTGATGTTTTGATATCATCTCAACAATGTTTAAGATGTTTTTTTCTCCACAGCTGGTGTTTTTTCTTTTGTTCACTTTGAATAATTTAAGTGCAATTTTCATTAATCATTTATTATCTAAGTTTAGCATATTACATGGTTAAATGTCTATTTAAAACTAAACTATATAAATATTGAAACCTATTCAGTATTTAAACAAATATACTTTGGAAATGCTTTGTGAATAAATCTTATCATTTAATAATCTGTGTTTTCTTTGGTGATATTTGAAGACAATAATTCCCTCAGCTTTGTACATGTGACCGGTTTGGATTGGGGATTGCGTGAAATTGAACAGTAAAGGAGTACTTCACCCAAAATCAAAGTTAGATGCGTTCACACTTTTTGCCTCAGAGCCCTACTCCACTTTGGAGTAGAACATTTCAGTAATCACCAAGTAGTGATGTCCCCTTGTGTATCAAGCCGAGTGTGGCTTTCAAAGAACAACCCGAGGTACAACGTGAGCACAACCTTATGGTTTTATGACATCCTCTCAGTTTTACAGCAAGTTTGTTTTTTCTACTAATGTACCTTGTTAAAAGTATTGCTTATTGTAATTAAAGCTAACATAATTAGTATTTCTTGACCTTAATCTAACCTAACTTACCCTATCTGGTGAGCACTTACTTTTTAAACATTAAACAAGAAATTATAAATAATATAATTGAAAAAATATACAATAATTTCAGATTTTCTAATTGTATTTAAAAAAAGATTTTTTTTTTATTGTATTTATTCTTATTCTATATTGATGTTTCTTGTTTATGGACCAGAACACCAAAGCAAATTCCTTATATGTGAAAACCTACTTGGCAATAAGTGGATTCTGATTCTTAACCAGGTCCAGACAGACGGCAGGCGAAGGGGATTTGTTTGTAGGAATCAATTCATTACAGCTCAGGTGTCTGATGACCAATATGTCCCTTTGAGACAGTACATTGACTGTAGCTATTTTCACTATCAGCTCATTTCAAAAACAGCTCTTTATGTACTTTGATTATAGTTGTGAAGGAAAATGATAAGGCTTAAGAATACAATCATAAAGAATGCTCACCAAGAAATGATGACTTATATAAAAGGATGTTTATCATTTACTGAATAGAAACTGCCGTGATGTAGCTGCTGAAACAGGAAGTAAGAGGCTTCGCTAGCTGATAGTTAAGCATATTAACTATATCCTCAGAGAAACAACCAGTGGTATGCATGTATATATATATATATATATATATATATATATATATATATATATATATATCTCCAGTAAGTATTAAGGTCCAGCTATGGGAAGAAAACTATTGAGTGAAGCAAAATGGCAAAATCTCCCTTACCTGACCTGACCATTACAAACATTTTCTATTCTCAGATTTGAAATGCTTGAAGGTCAAATTATTCAATGCCGATATGTTGCAGATAAATCAAAACAGCAATTCAAATGGTTGCAAATAGAACAGAATCTATAACAACTATTATATGTAAAACAAATATGCATTAATGGGTGAAATACCTCTTTACTGCACAAGTAATTGTCTCTCAGAGTTTTTGTGTTAATGGACTAAAATGTGAGTAAGTGTGTGTTTCTGGGATGGTACAGGGCCAGGATGATGAGATGTGGCGTCAGAATGAGGTGAACAGGGAGGAATGAGTGAGAGTTAGAATGAGAGTTAGAATGAGTTAGATGAATCTGGGTTAGCCTTTCCCTTCACTCCTGCTATTTAAACACACACACACGCAGGTGTCAAAGGCACAGGATGTAGTGAAGCACAAATTAACTCCACAGAGATCGTCATGGCATAAGAAAACAAACAAACAAACTGCACAGCACGCTACTTATTTTACCACTGTAGACACACACACACACAAACACACACACACAAAACTGCACTCATATTAACATGTAGATGAGGACACACACACACTTCTCAAATGTACAGAAATCATCACACACACCCAAACCAATACACAAACACACCTCAATGCAATATCCCTGCTGGCAGATAACATTCAGACAATGTTAACAGTGAGTCCGTCATCACACTTGGGCAAAACGTAGTTTATGAAAATCTAATTAAAGGGATAGTTCAGATTGTTTGAAGTTGTATAAGGTACATAGTCAGTGTAATAGAAGAGGTTCCCAGTGTTGGAAAGACAGTAGTAATAACACTGAAGTAAAGTAATGTACTGCTGTGGACAGGAGCAGCAGCAAAATGTATTAAAGAAAAGGCCCAACTATAAAATTCAATCAGTTGAAGTGTGCAAATAGTAAAGCGGTGAAAATAATCTTTAAAATAAATAAATAATAATAATAATAATTGACAGATTTGTTTTAAGTAGGCCTTATTTATGTGGCTGAAATACGTGTTGCTCCTGCCCCCGTCCGCAGCAGTACATTGCTTAGTTTCCGTACCCGTACTCCTGTCTGTTTCTCCAAACATAATACACGGACTATGGATACGTACCTCATACAAACCCACTTCAAAAATCCTAAACTATCCCTTTAAATGTCAGGATGTAGATTCAATTCTTATGTTAAATATTCAGTAAAAGGATATATATATATATAAATATAATAAAGGTGTACACACTAACTATAACTTGAGTCCCATTAATCAAACACTGAGAATAGTTTACAGCTAGTCATTTTGCCCATGAATGAAAGACATCCTGTCACAGCAACATTGTACCTTGAACATTATGTACTACGCAGTTGATCATGTTACAGCGTAGCATTAAACAACACACCATTTATTTTAGAGGTAAAGAAAAAACACATTTGTTGGTTAATAAAGCATTAAAAACAAGACTGAAATACACCCATTTAACAGAGAAAACATTTTACGCTGTGAAGAAAACTTTGTACATTGAAAGCATGCCATGCACATCAAGATGTTGGAATCAAAAACAGCAAACAGCAAACTTTATTTTGTTGAGGAAACTCTTCACTCACAAGTCGCAGTCACTGTACAGACACAAGCACATCTACAGTAGACCTGGGTAAAAACATATTTTAAGATCTTTTTTTTCCCCACACACACACACACACACACACTGTAACAGGAAAGCATGCAGCATGCACATGCACAAACTGTAGTACACACACAGAGCTGGACTGAGAGAGGAGGAGGAGGAGAGGATCCCCGCTAGACTGAACGAGGGAGGAGCGCAGGAAAATAAGATGACAAGAGAAGGAGGAGGCCCAGAGGTCAACATGAGGTCATATGAGGTCAGAGGTCGGAACAAGGAAGAGCTGTGAGGAAGAAGAGCAGGAGAGGGGAGGAGAAGGAGTAGGGCGGCTGGGCAGCAGATATGACATGTCACAGGTTCAGAGACAGACTGAAAGAAGGACGGAGAGAGAGTGCCCTGAGCGAAAGACACAATTTGGAGACCGCTAAAACATTGCAGTTAAGTTACAATGTCAGCTGTCAATCAAGCTTAGTCTGAAGTGAAATTCTGTCTTGTTCTCGGGGACAGAAAGGGAAAGACAAGAAAGAGGTAGAGATAGAAACAAGGTATGACGGCCCAGAGCACACTATCCTCTTTGTACTAGCGCCACTTTTGACTAGTGTATCCATCCCAGTCACACATGTATGCACACACACACACATGTATGTGTGCACACACTCACAGACACGCGTACACACATATAATCTAAGCAATCTCAAACATCCTTTTTTGAAAATCAGAAATGACCCATAATAAGCGTTGGCTTGTTCATTAATGTTACACCTGTCAGTAACAGCAATAGCGAGATATCTTCGTTTCTCATATTAAGAAAGGAGAATAAAAAGCGTCATGTTCAGGGCTAAAGTATGAGGTGTGAAAAACTAACTGAAAATAAATGACTCGTGGCCCAGTGAGGAATGCACAGAGGCGGTGTTAGTGCATGCTGCAAAAGGCCGGGTTCATGGTGGGAGAATGACACCATTCCTCAGACCTCAAAAACATCATCTGAGGATCTTTATCAATCATCATCATCATCATCATCATGTCATGTCATGAGCAGCAAACCACCATGCAGCCCGACTTCCCTTCAACTTACCCCTTCTGAAAAACGGGGGTCTAATAACTCGTGGCTTGCGCACTAGGCGTGCTGACCTTTTGTCCGTGACCTCTTGTGGAGCAACAGAAACAAGGCAAAATGGCTGTTACCCACACTCAAGGGAAGCAGGGAGGTTTTCAAAGTTAATGAGAACAACAGCTCACCTTATTGAGCCTAAAATAATTGTCTAAGATTTAGTAGTGATGACTGTACCGGCTCTTGTGAACAATACATTAGTTTTGTGAAATAAGGGTAGAATAACTGTTCTGCAAATATTACCAAGCACACCAAATACTGTACTTGGCAATTGAAGTAACTAATCCTCTGATTAACTTTCCTTCCAAATGATGTTTTAGCAGGAAATTCCTTTAAACTTTCTATTTCTGATCGTTTCCAGATCCTCATGGGACAATCAAACAAGCCTAACATCAGTCTCGCTATAAATATACTGAGTATTCATTCCATAGTTATTTAATCTTATAAACTTCTGGCCTTTGTTCGTACATATCTTGAATGGGGAAAACTTTCGATTCTTTAAAACAAATGGATTCATAACTTGCTATAGAAAAAGAAAGAAATGATCTAATCTTGGTGATGTATTAGCTTTAAAGTAACAAAGTAATAAGTATAAATGAAAGATGAAAACACTTGTTAAAGAGCATAGTACATTTAGCTAAAGTCTAAATGTAGTGGGGTAATCCACCGTTCATTGGTGAGGATCCATCACGATCATAAATATTGCATGTCTTGTGTGATATTTGACGTGTTTGTGTGTCTTACCATTGAGGACACTGGGGGACAGCAGGGTGGAGTCAGCGGTCGCTGAGTCGACAGGCTCCTTCCTCTAAAGAACCGGGCACTAGCAGTGGAGCCTGACCCTCCAGAGATGTTACTATGTCTGCACGATCAATGTTTTTCAGGGCAGTGTAGAGGCTCTCCACTGAGGGAAATCAAATAGAGCGGGTTGGGAGACAGATGACAAAGAGAGGGAGATAAATGGGGGAAGTATGTGCATGAGGACAAGGAAGTCAAGAATGATCGGAAGTTACAGAGCATTACTCTTGTAGACAGCCAGAGTCAGAGCTCTGTCTCTGACTGTAGGTGTGTGCGCGTGTGTGTGTGTGTCGGGAGCGAAGCCCCGCCCTTCGCAAAACAGAGCGGAGAGAATGTGAATGCACAAAGCAAAGCAACAAACACTGAAACGAATAAATTAAATAAATAACATAAGCGTTTAGTTTATTTAATAAAAAAGCACCTGTTCAATGTGAAAAGTGAGTTGTGAATGTAAAAAAACAAAAAACTCCTTGAATTTCAGGGGGGTGCGGGGCTTTGTTGGGGGGGGCCCCCCCCCCCCCGTGAAACAATGGTAGGGGAAACACTGGAATTAATCTGCCGATGCTCCGGTTCAGAATGAGACCAAACCTTTCTATGGGAGTTGGCATGTACTGATATGTGAATACTACATTATTGAAGTAGCTAATTTCTAAAAGATACACAGTAGTGTCGGACTTACTCTTGGCCCTCTTGCCTTCTCTGCTGGCCCACAGGTTGAGCAGTGCAGAGCTTTGGTCCAGCAGGGAGTTAGGATTCTCCACACGGATCCTATTGATGTCGTCCACACCAAACTGGAGCTCACGTGCCAACTCTGACAGATGGACAGTCAAGTAGATGAGAAGATGCATACAAACACAGAGAGATGCAGCAGATACATAGCTCGTTTGATCTTTTAAGTGACTAACCTGCCCAGCTCAAACCCAACTGTTCAGATATGATGTTGATCTTGATCTCAGTCCTCTCCATGGCGTTCACTGTGGCTTAAATGAAAAAACGGAACAAAGAACAGCCACCTTAGAAACCAGCTGCCATGCTGTCAACAAGACAAATAAGTGGACATTTACTGAACTGAGGAGATTGTACCCCGGACTCTAGTTCAAATAAATAAATCAATAGAGTACACCTAAGTCACAATTTATTTGAACAGTCCAGCTGATATTCAAGTGACTATAATTTGGGACTTCGTGGACAGATAATATCAATTTTGGACCGTCCAAATACTGCAGTTGCTATTCATTATTTTGGTAAATAAATCTTCTGTGTCCTAAAAGACTTGAGTTGCTATTAGAATTGTTAATAGCAATACTTACCTCGACAAAAGCATTGCTCTGTTGAAGGAAATAAGCAATACCCACAACATTGTTTTTTTTGTCCAAATAATCTTCAGGGTTAACACACCATATGGGCAGGGGAGGTTATCATTTGGGGTTCATTCAGGTGCTAGTCCCACCAATCAAAGTAGCATTCAGTAATCATTACAGAGGGACTGAGGTGCAATGTAGCAGCGCTGTGTGATAGACAGAAAAGGCCTTTTCTCTTCAACCCACCACCCGCCATCAGCAACGTTTAGACCAACTAGAACGGCCATCTTGACTCTGTTCATTTACCACAGGCCAATCAATATTAGGGCTCCTCTGTCTAGCTCCACTGCGAGGTCCTGCCCATTCCCGGTGCTAAGCTACGGTGCTAATGCTTACAGTATCTGCCGCCATGCCGTTGGAAATCGCAGTGGAGACACTAGCGCCATGCAAACCAATCACAGAAGTCATTCATCTGTTGTTATAGCTAGGACACTCGACACCCAACAAAAAGGCTAATTTGCCATGTGCCATGGTGCCATTTTGGGATGGCTGCTCATCTTTTGGTCACATATTCAATATGATTTTCCTCTAACTGCACTGCAAAGAACTCTGGGGCATACCGTAGAGCAGTGCATTGCATCCAAGGTTCGGTCTTTGTGCCATGCGTGCACGCGAGACAGAAAATAGAGAGGGCAGAGTGGGAAGCAAAGGGTTGTGGGTAAAGGGCGGTGCAACATTCAGTGCCCGTCTCCACTGTGTATGAATCAGGAGAGGGCTGAAGGTCAGGCAGTGAAGGACTCACCCACACCAGGCTCGTTCAGTGCACTGTAGCGTTCCCTCAGGGCGAGGGGGGTTAAGGTCCGCCTGCGCTCTTCACTTCCAACAACCTAATAAATAAATAAAAATAACAAAATCACATTGTAATTAAATTATAATTATTGTCTGAAGCATAATTAATGAAGCACTTCTTAACCTTTTAACGCCCAATGTTTGGCCCGCAGGACATTAGCACCACAGAAAGCTTCGGCTGACTGCTGGTACATTGGAAAGTTACAGGAATATGAGCATGTAATATGAATATCAATAGATTACTTTCATATTTTTGGTCATTGTGGTAATTTTCTAAAAAGACAGTCCTGTCAGGTTTAATGCACAGCAGAGTAAAACAAGAGAAACGTTAGAAATATGGCATTTCCCTACCTTTAAAGAATTCTGTCAGGCCAACAATGTAATAAATCATTGGAAACTAAATTTCTAAATTCATCGTAAAGGTCTAATGATAAAAAGTAGTCCATCTGTTTTCATATAGGTGAACCACCCAAATAAGGGGGAGGCGTTAAATAGGTAAAGCAATGCTGCATACTGTTTTAATATTTATTTTTCAAAGAATTTCGAAAGACTGAAATTGACTTTAACAGTCACCTTGTTAAAGTGGACATGTACTGTAAATTACCAGTACTGGCATTCATTTTAGAAACAAAACAAAACCCTTTGAGGTTATTTGAACTCAAAGATGGATAGATATTGTACACATAGATATTGTACACATAGATATGGTACACATCTCTAACCTATGACAAATCTTCAGCATTTCAAATATTGGACAAGCCACATTACCAAATGGGTTTTTCCAATAGAGACAAGTATAATATACAGTATAGTCTTACTGTCCTTGAGCCAATCAGGTGTGGCAAGTAATGGCTGACGAAATCCCGCATCAGACATCACACTTGGTAAGTAAGACATAATAGCTAATGTAGCTATTGTGTTATACCTTCTAGAAAAACTGACATCTTAATCGGAGAATGTCACACAGCGACCTCTGTCTCATCAAGCAGATGGACGTCTAGGGAAATTCAAGAACAAAAGTTTGTGTATGTGTGCTTGCGGTGAGCCGCTTGCAAGCAGGTCCTTACCTTGACACAGGGTGGCATGGTTATGTTGAGGTTACACAGCACATGCTGTGTGTCCTCGTACTTGGTGCACTTCCGCAGAAAGGACAAAAATCCAGCGGCATCTTTGTTACTATCTCTGACCTAACATAGAGAAATGAAAGACAGAAGGGAGAGAAAGAAAGAGAAGCAAAAAAGGACAATAGAGAGGGGGAACATGGAGAGGAAAGATGAAACCAGATAGGGGGAATGGAAGAGAAAAGGGCGAACAAAAGGAGTAAGAAAAGAGCGATGGAGCGAGGAAGGAAGTGAAAGAAAGAGAAAGAGTACACGTGAAAAGAAGAGAGTGAAACAGAGCAAGAGGAGGAGGAAGAAAAACAGATCAAAACGGGTATTAGAGTCCTCCACAATGTGGCGCAGTAACATGGGACGAGAAGCAGGGGAAACAGGGATGGAAGCAGTCCACAGGCAGGCGAGAGGGAGAGATTTACCTGCACATTTTACCTGGACGTCTGTCAGACCAGACAGTTACAGAGTGACCGTGAGAGAGAGAAAGAGAGACAGTGAGACAGACACGTACAGACAGGCAAGGCCGCAAGAAAGGAAGGCAGGCAAAGAAAGTGAGGGAGTCACACGGCATGCAAACAATTACCCAAGAGAGTCGACAGGTAGGTAGCTTGTTTGTTGCTCGGCTACACCATTAATACAAATATATTTATCAAAGTAGTCATCTAGCTGATAATGTGTGTCACACTGACAGACACGCATAGACGGAAAAACAGGGATAGACAAATTAATGGATTATCAAAACAAATGAAAAAAACAATAAAAAATGACACGAATATGAAACACGAAGAAGCACGCACAGTATGAAAACAGACGCGATATTTGTGTAAGAGAAGGAGTTTAAACTACATGAATGAAATGCAGATTAAGGTACAAAAAGAGAGAAAGATGATCAGAAAGAAGGACTACTTTGACAGTGACGCATCTGTGACCAAAGGGACACACTTAAAGAAACAGTGTACCGTTACATAATGGGGAGGAGTTTATTATTACACATTCAAATAGAAAAAGAAGCACACACATCAGGGACACATTTGTTTAACTTGTCATTTGTTTAGAAATGATGATTTGATAAACACGATTTGACACCCACGAAGAAGAATCGACTGACTGATAGACATACACAGATCAAGAAATGTGTCGATATGTTGAGAATCATCAATATAATATATATATATACACAATAATCTTAATCATTTACTGAAATACCTTCATACTATATGAACATATAGTACAATTATTATGTCTTCTTAACCTTAAAATTAGACTTAAAGTTGGAGTACAATTATGTTATTATGACTGTCTTGGTGTTGCTGAATGAGTGTCGAGTCTACAAAGCGCTGCACTGTTATCTAAACTCTACATTCTAATGGTGAGACAAACAGAGAGACTGCCTGATAGAAATAACAGTGAAAAGCACAAATACCGCCGTATGAACAGGTTGTTTGGGAGATCAGCAGGTGGGTAACTGACGGACCAGAGGACGCTTGAAACACTGAATCCGACAACTTAACACACAAAACCACAGTACTGTATGAATACGTAGCGAGTGATAGAAAAGCAGGCATATGAGCCGGCAGATAGAGACAGACCTTGACAGAGACGGGCAGCCTGTTATCTCTGAAGGCCTGGAAGCTGAAGCTGCGAGGCTGCTGGGTGGCCTTCCTGATGGGCACCATGTTCCCAGAACACTCAAGGTGCAGCGGCATGCCCTCCATCAGCTGTGGGAAGTTTCACAAAGTGTTAAGGGTGACAAGATTAGAGCTGAATCCATTAGTTGATTGGTCAATCGACAAAATGGCAAAACTATTTTTGATTATCGATTAATCATTTTTCAGGCAGAAATAGTGAAACAATTCCAATATTCTGATTCCAACCTGTCGTCTTTGTCATATATAATTGTGAACTAATGATTTTTGGTTATTTGGACTTTTGGTTGAACAAAACAAGACATTTAAAGACGTCACATTTGGTTCTGTGAAGTCGTGACGGCCATCTTTTGACACGTCACAGACTAAAGGATTATCCATTCATTGATAAAGACGACTGGCAGATTAATCGATAATGAAAATAATCGGTAGTTGCAGCCCTAGACAAGATAAATCATATCAGCAATGGAGTCAGTAAAACAGCCAGTGAGGATCGATATCATAAGACACAAACTCCTACTGCTCTGCACTGCAGAACACTCTCTAATCGCAGGATCATGCCTCCAAAGATGGGGAGGTTTTGGAAGCAATGCCAGCAGTAGTGTTCGCCGTCTTTCTCTTCGTCATGCTTCTTTTCTTGCATTGCATCTTCTAAGTCTGACTTTTGAGTAGCCACGATTAAATGCATATCATATGAATCATTCTTTAGAAACAACAGCCAATTGTTTAAAAGTGTGCAGATAAAAAAATAAATAAAGAATAATTGCCACATTATGAAAATGATTTGAGCTGTCTGCGAACTACGTTTGAGGTTGCCATAACCCCTACTGCTTTCCTCAACACCTTTCCCTTTTTGTGACCTTGGAAACATTTTCCTTTGCCACTGTGCTGACCTCTATGTCTCGACTGCGGGCCACTTCGGTGAAGTTTTCATGCAGCTCCAGTGTTTTGTCCATCTTGTCATCTGTCATGCAGTAACAACGCAAGCGCCCCTCACGTGCTTCATTCATCTTAGCAAAAACAACAAACTTGGCCATATATGGGACAGCCATCAACTCGCGGTACAGCAAATTGGCAAAGGTCACTGCCTCTGCTGTGCGTGGACAGTCTGCCAGCCAGAATCTAGATAAGGTTGGAGAAGATAAATAAGAAGTGTGCAAGGGAGCAGGGAAAGGAAAGCTGACTGGTAATGCATTTGTCCTGATTACTTCTGGGGAGCTCACCTTGCGGAAACGTTGGTGGTAAAGTTGGCACAGCTGTGGGCGTACATAAGCTTGGTGGTTCCAGTGATGTCCTCCCACTGAGCTGGTGCTGTGCCACCTGAAACACAACAATCACACTGCGTCATTCATGCGCTGATAACCAAGGGAACAGATACCTAATTAAACCCTTTTGCAGCACATTTGATGTTATACAAAAAGTCATTACTTTACAGACAACACTGGATTAACTTAAAAGTGGCTCCTACCAATGACACTGCAGAGGAGTCGCAAGCTGGTGGTGTCACCCTCCCCAGCATCCCGAGGACTCTCCCGCCAGGACGGTGGCAGAGGGATGCGCAACCCGATTGGACGGTGAAATTTGCGTCGGCGTGGTTCGATGGTAACCACTGGGCTGAAGGTCGCCTGGTTACCAAGCTGCCGAGTCAGCAGTTCATCAGGGATTGGCTGCGCCTGAGAGTGGGTGGGGGAAAAGCTTATTAAAAAGGAGGATGCCAAAAAGGAAGTTTAAAGGATATGGAGTAGTAGAAGGGTGGGTGCATAAAATATGTGGGATACAAGCTCAAGCACAAACACAATATACAAACTGCAGGAAGTATAGGTGGTCTAAAAGGAGAGTAAATAGGCAGATATAGAAATAAGGGGAGGATACAAAAAGAAAACAGAGCAACACATGTGCAATTGACTGAAACATCAAACTCACAGCCATACTCACACATGCAACCAATTCATATTTCACACCTGACCCAGCTCAGATCAGTGCTTCAGCTTGGTCAGTGTGGCTCACAACTTAAATCAGGCAACTGAGGAGTGATGAATGGCTGGATAAAAGGAAAACATAAACAGAGCAGCATAAGGCAAAGCAAAAACTCAGACCCATGCAATTTCCTCAGTTAACATCAGTGCTGTGACAAATCAGTGCTTTGACAGACAATGTAAACGATGTACGCTGAAAGTGACCAAAAAATGTAGAACCCATAATCCGTCATAATCTCTGCCATGGAAAACAAAACAAACTGGAGGTGTTGGGTGAAAAGAGACAGTCAGCATGAGTGTTTGCCAAGTTCCCATATGTGTGTCTGTGGAGGTCTGGATGAGTGACAGTCAGCCACACATTTGCCAAAAGCTCCTATTTGGCAGGACAGACATCACGTGTGGCAAATGCTAATTTAGAAATGGTGCAGTATGGTATGACAGGCTGTGATATTCCTCATGTCTAGTTCTTGGCAGCGTGATGTATTATATTGTAAAATGTACGTGACTTAGTCTAAACTTATTTTCTCAATCAGTGTCATCTAGAATAGTTTTGTTTATTTCACAAGAGAGATTTCTCCATTTCTTTTCTTTTCCTTGATTTTATCACGCTGGCTTGAAGTGGGCGGGGCTTAGTTACTTACATGCACCAATCAGAGTTTAGCAATATGTGTGTGGTTGTTTGTTTATGTTTCGTCAGTAAAAGGCAACTTTAAATAAAAAACAACTTCCTGTTTTTCTTTCAAGACTTAAACTTTGATTGCTGTAGTCAAGAATATTTAATGTCAAAGAGGTAATATGTAGATGTAATGTTTCAAATTGAAGAGGACCATACTAGTTTAAATACGTATATATTTTAGCAATTTACTTCAACCATTGGTCAGTTTCTAAGGGATATCATAGTGCTTTATATGTTTTATATTTTCATCATATCTTTGAGGCAACTGTTGGTTTCGGTTCAATTTCAGCAAAAGTGGTGTTGACTGTGATTAATTAACTAAAGCAAATGTATACTGAACTTAAATAAATGGAAACCAATGACTATAAGAAATGTAGGACAGGAAAATTACATCTTAAGAAATTTAACATGTACATTATTTGTAGAAAACATTTGTAGAAAAAAACATGCTGCTTGTCATAGATGCAACAACTCATACAATATTTATTAAACTTCCTTCGATTCACAGTAATGGGAGGATAAAGCATCTGTCTGCAGTCCGCAGTACAGTGTACAGCATCACTGATGACTGATAGCACAACTCTGACATATTAAGGCCTGTTGTTTGTCAAAGAGACAGAACATCAACTTCAGGATATGGAATCTGTCAAACCTCCACTCCAAGACTCTGAATGCAGCACAAACTGAAGGTAAACACATTGGCATAGACCATTTAGTCACAGACTGAGAGTCAGCTGGTTTGTAATTCAAACATCTGTCCTCGGTAATTTCTCAAAAGCACCAGATTGTATCTGTTGTACGAGCAAAGTGACAAACACCAAAGCAATTATAAAAAGTGTACAGGATCTATCATGTCATGTTTTTAAATCTGCAATGCCCTTTCCTCTTCATCATTCCTGCTCACGCATAACGCTCTCCATCTCCTCGTCTTACCTGCAGCCCCAGTCTCACTCTCTTGGTGACGGCCGTCTCAGGGAAGATGGCCTCGACACGGGGCACCAGCTTACAGGTCAACCTGCCGCCCTCCGGGCCGATCAGATCGCTCTCCTGCTGAATGCGGGAGACCACGGCGAAGTAGAGGGGGAAGTCTGTGGAAATGATACGACGGATTCTCTTCTTGTCCAGCTCGTCGTGACCCTCCAAGTCTACACACAGGAAGGAGCGAAGAGGAGGAAACAGGAAGAAGAGACACAGAGGGAACGGTGATGAGAGGAGGGTAAGCAGGTTACATGTGAGAAAATGTGCACTTCTGCGTCGTTGCTTTGACAACCTTCCTATAAAAGAGTATCCCCTCCCCTCTGCAACTCCAGGGTCATACACCAAGATTAAGACTGAGTCCTCTGCTACAGTCATTTGTTACATCACACTGACCTTCATCCATGCCATTCAGTATAGTTTCCAGCACTTCGTCACCATAGCGGTTGCGATGTTCCTTCCAGACCGAGCCATTCTCGCTGCGGAGGACCACAAGCTCTCGGTCCCCTCGGCCCAGTGAGGCAAAGTGGGGGATTTCCACTATAACTGGCCTGTGAAAGAAAGAAACAAAAAGAACCTGCGTAAGAATCTGGGTTTGAATCAGGTTTCAGGCTTTTTCTATTCAACACACAGAGCATGATGAATTAAAAATGTATTAATTACAAAATCGGGTTTGTGATACAATTATTTTTATTTGTAACCTTGATAGAAAAAACTACAATATTTAATATTGTTCTGTTCCAATGTTGTTGCTGGGATCACACCATATGTTACAGCATTGCCCTGAGATATACAGACCTTGTATTGTCCACTAGATGGCATTATAATGCCTCTGCTTGTAATTTATTCTTAAATTAAACAAAATATAGCACATTATTGTCATTATTTTACAAAACTCCAGGTCAAGTCATTCTTACTTATAGTGTCTGTTTGAGTTGACAGTTAGACACTGAACAAGTAGAAATAAAACAGAAAACATTTCATTTCATATGAGCATAACAATTCTCATCCCTATATTATATATACCCACCAACATATAAATATGATAAGTAGAGATTGCCACATGCTCTAACACAAATGCACATACGGGCTGAGCCTCAAAGAAACAGCTTGACAAATACAGCAAATAAACCAAGTACAAAGTTGACCCACCCAAGGAACTGCATACTGGATGGTCCTAGGGAGATGATACGGCTAGCAAGCCCCTCCCCCTCCACCAGTGGAGGAGGTGTGGTCAGTTTCTGAGGTTTCACCAGACGGCAGGTAATGCGTGTCGGTGCTGTGCAGGTTCGAGGGGGGATGATGACTCTCAGGCCGTGGTGTCTGCTGCCTCGCATGGAGCCTCCTCGAGCATCCACCATGAAACTCACCAGGAAGCTGAGTCAAACAGTGATACGGGGATTCAATGGAAATGTTTGGATGATCATTATTCATCTTTAAACTTTGTTATTGTGATCAAGATGCATTGACCAATACATAAAACAGGGTAGGAAATACAATCTAACAATCAATACTGGCGCTTTCCTCAGGGAAATTCTTCCACTGTAGGAGACAGAGAAGGATTATTCATTTGTGGTTTATTCCACAGTGTTTGGAATTGATCTGAGTGAATGATAAAGGAGACACTTATTCACTATGTGGGTGCCCTTTTTATTTCATTGTCTCAATGTGGCAGGGGAGGACAGGCCATCTGGAGTGGCCACTAAGTGCAGCAAGCATGACATAAGAGACTTAAAAAAGAGCTCCATGCTGTTTGATCTTGCATTAGACAGGCAGCTTCATACAGAGAGGTGTGTGTGTGTGTGTGTGTGTGTGTGTGGCAGTGTGACTCTTCTCCTCTCATGGGTTCATCTTTTCAAACACCCTCACTTTATATTCTGCATTTTAAATGCCGACTCATTGTGCAGTGCATAAATTATGACTAGGCGGACTTAATAAATTAACATTATGCTGAATTAACATCTTGAATTTGTTAAGAAATACCTCAATTACATACATTTTATGCATTAACAATATAGAAACAGTGTAAACACAGGGACAGTTCAAATTGCTTATGCATCATTCCTCATGTACAGTATGAATCCTGGGTTCAATTTAATAGAAAACAGCGCTATATCTGTAATTATGTTTTGCCATTTGCCCGCACTGTGGGAAGTGGAGTATCTGTGGTTCAGTCTTGGCATCAACACATTTTGATGTCACGACATCAACGACGACCAGATGAAGATGAAACGAAAAGATGAAGGACGCGTTTGTGAGTTGTGAATTTGCCTCGCACCTTTAGAACGTGGTTTGTCACTACTAACATAGCAATTATTATTTAGAGACCCCTGTCTCTCACACACTTTACATGTGAGTCTACAGTTTCAGTAGTTTTAGTATTCTTTCCCATATTTTCCCCTTTATTCCATCTTCGCTGCCCTTGCATGCATTCTGTACTTTTCACAAACTCAACAATTGAGTCTGACCAAACCCCTTCTTTAAGAGGAGCCTTACAAGCAAAATCAATCAATGACATAACTTCACATGAATAAAATGAAGATTAACATGCAGCAAAATGTTTTATTAGCTGACCCAGTGTGAATTGGGCTGGCCACAGGGCTGACGTTGTCTGAAGTCTCCGTAGCCGGGCTGCTCGGGATAAGAGAGTCGTCATCATACTCCTTTGGCAGCGGGACGGGGGTGTGCTGAGGTCAGAGGGGGAGAAAGATTCAGAGGCGGTTAAATAACCATGACTGAAAAGATTAAAGACGGAGAAATGATGGAGCGAGAGAAGGAGAGAGAGGAGAAGATGAAACAGCGCAATGAGCTGAGTGAGAGAAAAGAGACAATGATGGACAGAAACAGGCCGAGAGGAAACCAGAAGAAGAGGAGACTAATAGAAGAGACGGAGAAAATCAGACGAGACCAAAAGAAGAGATAAAAATAAATACTTTTTGACTGTCACAAATTAATATCTGTCTTTAACTGGCTAAAGAAACAAATGCTTACAGAATGTAATGCACCCTCTGAACATCACAAACTAAGCCTACCTGATCCAGCAGTACAGTCTCTGGGGACACACAAGGGATCCTGGGAATAGCAGGAGAATACGGCCTGTAGGGGAGGAAGTGAGAATACTGTGAGACACGAAACAGCTGACAATTTATTCTGCAATTAAAAATATCTCATCTCAATCCCTTCGGTCTCATCATTTAGGACAGACATACTGTAAACGATCCACGCCAGTCATTCAATGACTCACTCAATCCCCTTCTTACAACATCTGTTATGTTATGGTTTTTTCTTGAAAATGAAATCAAAACTAGCAGAAAACCATTTAGCAGACAACACAAATGCAGAACTGCGAGCACACGATGACTTACGTGGTACCAATGCCACCCTCAAAGTCTCTGAGCGATTTCTTCGGGGAGAGGAAGTCGTCGTCCTGGTCCTTGAAATCGTCAAGCTTCAAATAGCGGCCTCCATCCATCCCGAGCATCTCGTCTCCTGTGGGCAAAATAAAGAGGTGAGAAAGGTGGAGAAGAACAAGTTGCACATAAAGAATTCAAAGAGAAAAGGACAAGACCATGGGGAATACAGGGCAACATGATGCTCTCAAGTTCTTCCACTCAGTTGTAAAATGTAATTTTCTTTTGTGAATAATCTGCCAATAAAATTCACCTTATTCCCCCCCCCCCCAATGCATTTTTACTAGTTTTATTTCAGGGTTTTACATTTTTTTTTTTTTTATACGAGTGACAGTATCTTCCACTGTGGTTGACCTCTCCACTTAAATCCAAATAATGTCACTGGATTCAATTCCCAATAGACAAACGTTAATAGTTACACCAGCATCCTCCCCATCCCTTCAACTTAATGAGAACCACAGAAGAAATGGCCACAAACAAATCTCTCAAATATTGTAATCCAAGCGATGGAGTCAAACCAACAACATTCAGAGCCGATGGAAACCAAAGGGGTAAAAGAAGAGGATCGGTAACACAGTGAATATTAACATGTTTAGTTTAGGACACTGCATGGACGGCAAACTGCACCTAGTGACGGCTTTTTTAGTGAGCATGCCCATTAAAGATGAAATCACACGTGGTGATGGTTGTTTCTGTGCTTGGAGAAAATATCTCAATTATTAAGGAGGAATGGCATCGAACTAATGATCAACAACAACAACAACGACGACAGTAAACGAATAAACCACTTCACAAAACAGAGTTGTTCACAGACAATTAAACATTCATTAGTACAAGCTGTACAGGTAAACAAATGTTAGAAGAAAAAGCAATACAATTAGACAAGTACATCAAGAACACAGTACATTTCAAAAATGAAGATCGCGTGTGGAAATGCTTTCAAAACGTGTTGTAAAAATGACACTATTTGATATAATTCTGAATTTCTTTAAAAACAGATTGATAATTGCACAAGTGGCAACTGTGCGTGTTGAGTGTCACGGCTGGGGGCACAGCGTGTGTGTAATTTAGCTCATTGATCAATTAGGCTGTAAAAAGTAGCAGCGCTCATTTTCAAAAAGGCTCTTTTTTCTTTTAAATGCAGAAATGCTGGAGGTCTGTCAATAACGAGCCCACGAACGGATGTGCATTGATCGCTGGTAAAAAGGAAAAAGATGTCGTGACTACATGCTGATGAAAAGCAGACACAGTTTTCACATAAATCTCTGCGCAAGAGGGAGAGCGGGAGAGAATAAAGATAGAGAAGATAATGAGCAAAACAGGGCTGGAGTTGAGAGCAGAGTTAAAGGAACTGATTAAAAAGACAATTAGTGACACACAGAGAAAATGAGAATTGCAATGAAGGCACAAGTTCACGAGCCACCGGACTGGACAAGCCAGAGACACAGACACAATCCTACCTAAAGTTAGCTGGGCAACCCCTACAACACAAATGGAAAAGAAGTGTTATAAACGGTTATAAACATGTTTAAATTCATGCTGGTACTTTGATGTGAGTGCACCTCCCAAACTGTCTTCTTCTACCAAAATAGCGAATCAAAGTGGAAAATTAATTATCATAGTTGATAACACAAGATAACAAAATCGGAGAGCCTACCTTCATCCTCCGAAACATCCAAAATCTCATCTACTGTCTCGGGGAAACTCATCCGGTGCTTCTCTGTGGTGATCTGTGCGGAGCAGAAAGAGACACGGCAGGGACAGAGGAGGCAGTGGAATGGAAAGGAGAGAGAGGAGAATAGGTGGAAAATGCTGCATTATTTTGCAAGCAGGTGAGGGGAGCTGGACCTGATCAAGACAATTATTTGATTGAACATCTGAGTCATGGTGTGTCAAGGCTGCTTCTTTGCGTACTGGTGTAACCATGTGAACCATGCAGGATGTGTTGCTCACCGCGGAGACAGACTCCTCGGTAACCAGTTTGAGCACATCAATGACAGAGATGTAACCCAGACGCTTAGCAATACCCAGCGGAGATGTCCCATTCTGTACGGAGACAAATGAGAAACATCAGGCTAAATATTTATTTATTAGAAGTTTAATAATTAATTCAGATGTATTCCATAATAAATTACATTTTCACAACATCTGTTATTTTGCCAGATAATGTCATTTTAATTGTTTAACATTACATCAAAATGCAAGTAAATGTAGGTATGGTGTACATAAATATTTTTTTACAGAGGAAATACTGAACTTATGTTCACAAACAAAGTGATTGCAAACCTACAACTTGCAAAAGTAAAGAAAACATATCTAGTTTCTTATTTAATGATTGTGGGACATGTGACATATTATAAAAATACATGTTATTTAGTGTTTTTACAGCTATGGTAAGGGGACTTCTTTCAATGTGGAAGGAGCAATATGTTGCTTCAGTCAGAAAATGTATCTAATATCAACAGAGGGAAATCATACAAATCGCAAAGATGCAAAACAGCATCATCAGCATTTAAACAAAAAAACAAGTTAAAATCCCACACGTCCTACCATAGGTGATCACGCACTCGGTGGCAGTATTACAGTAGAGTGATGTTACAGTACAGTATACTCTCCATTTAGAATATGTAGGATGTGGTTAATATTGTAAAAGGTGTGATCGTGGTGTTCATATAAATGTGCTCTTTCCATGACCGTGGCAGATTTCTGGTAGAAATGTGTTTGTTGTATTTTCCTAAATGATGTTATGTCCGTTGTGTAAGCCTGGCGCTTCTCTGGCACATTTACTTATTTTTTCTTAAACTGGATTTTATAAAGTCTTGTGTGTGCAAAAAAACAAAAACGTGATGGTTCACCAGTTTGTTGAATTGAATCTTCCTTATTTGTTTTCACATTATCTATAGATGCATGTTTATGTTGGCTCAGTGTGCAGGTACAATGGAAGATTATAACAGGACAAGGTATTCTTAAAAGTGTCTCACCGAAGTAATCTCATTGGGCAGGGCTCCGTGTTTCAACAGCAGGGTGACAATATCAGTGTGGCCCTGCTGAGCTGCCTGGTGTAGCGGGGTGTAGCCCAACTGGAGAAACAAACAGAAATCATTTCCATCTATGAATTTGGCACCTAATGCTAATATCAACGGTGCTCCAGCTCCTCGTACTGGTTAACTAATGAACGTGTGTTTGAATAAAGCTTCACACGAAGTAAACAAAAACACGCAGGCAGTCATTCGGCACAGATGCAGTACAAGTCGTATATATTTGTTTACCCTTGTTTTGCTGTTCACATGTCCCTGCTGCTGCAGAAGGAACTTCACCATCTTGATGTTGCCATAGTGACAGGCCACATGAAGGGGTGTGTATCCCATCTGAGGCGCGGAGAGAAAGAGAGGAACAGTTGGCTGTTGTTCAGTAGATCGTTTACGCCTCTATAAAGAGGACGTGTGTAAACACTTGTAAACAAACATGATGCTAAGCATTAAAACCAGGACGAGAAATGATTATGCAGTCATTTAAAAGACTTTGTCTTAAAGATATTTAATAGACCTTGTACAATTCTTTAAGTCTAGTGTGACAAGACTATATTAATTATTCATAGATTATCATTAATTAGTTTGATAAAGAAATTCACTTATATCAAATTGCTATCCACTTCTTCATTCCCAGATGGACAGAGAATTTAGCAGCATGGCGAAACCTTAAACTCTGGGATGAATAATGTATGGTAACTGTCAATGACAGAAAAGCCCAATGACTATGACAACATGCAGTAGGTCTGGCACATTCAGCCTGTCATCTTTTAACTCTTCTCACATAGTGATACCACCTCCATCATTCATGTAGCAGAGGAGGCAGTGTAACCTACCCGTGAAGCAGCGTAAACGGAAGCTCCTTGTTTGACCAACGTGTCAGCGATTCCCACATGACCTTCCTGAGCCACGAGATGCAGGGGGGTCAACCCGTTCTAAAAGACAGAAAGGATGGCCAAGGAAAGGATCGTTTTTAACGGTGAAAAGCTACGTAAGTCAACTTTCACTCCCTGGGATCGTCACCTTTTGATCCATTCTAATACTTTACCTTGTTTCCCAGATTCACGTTGGCCTGTTTGGCGATGAGCAGGGCCACCATGTCAGGCCGCCCCTCCTGTGCAGCCAGGTGCAGGGACGTGATGCCTTGGAGGGACTCGGCATTGGAAATGGCCCCATTCTGCAGCAGACAACTGGCCACCTCCATCTGGTTCTGCTTGGCCGCTATGTGCAGGGCGGTGTAGCCATTCTGTAGCGGGAAACAAGGACACACAGACACCACGAGTGGGCATTGTTTTCTTAGCACTGTTCATGTCTAATTTTAGATTAAAGCTCGAATGCTGTCATAAGAGAGTGCTTTGGAGTACTTATACAAGTTACTGTATGTTCAAGTATCACGCACTCATTTGACCTGTTTTGGTATGTGTCAGTGATGTGTTGGCCTGCCTGTGTGAGTATGTGCGCACACATATGTGAGCATCTTACTCGGGCAGTGCTGTGTGCAGATCCTCCCTTGCTGACCAGGAGTCTAACAACATCCAGGTTGTTGTGATGGACGGCCACATGAAGGGGTGTCAGACCGTTCTGTTAAACACATACACATGTACACATATATAAACCCATAGACATACACACACACACACACAAAAACATGTATATATGAAACACATACCATGATAATCTATAAATCAGCTGCCAAAAATATCTCTATGGGGGGTCAAACTTTGCTCTTCACAGGCGTGTAAAGAGCACTTGATTGTTTTTGTGTACTTCAGGGAGCACGGGTTGTCTCACCTTCCCGGCTGCATTGGGGTTGGCTCCTCTCTCCAGAAGGAGCTCGGCCACGTCCACCTTTCCATATTTTGAGGCCACGTGGAGGGGAGTGAAGCCTTTCTGCTCAAAAAGAAAATATGCTTGTCATTATTGTATATCATACTCTCTGTTGTTGGAAAGATCACAGAGACTAGCTAGTTTTCTCATTAATTCTTAAGTCTCTGCAGAAGAAAATATGCATTTACACTAATACTCAATACATCAATAAAACTCAGTCTGTGTGATAGAATGAGGACAGAATTAGATATAATTAAGCATAAAATAACCCAGGAAAATTACTGCAAGTAAGATCTCTAAGCACAATATAAATGTGTTTTGCCTTTACTAGTGTAGTAGACCAGTTCAGCTGATTAATGCGTTTTCTTCTCTACCTTTGTCATCTTGGTCTGCTGTGCCCCAGCATCTAACAAGATTCGAATGGTATGGATATGTCCTTCACGTGCAGAGATGTGTAAGGGTGTGTGGCCCGCAGTTGTAGCGGAATCGGGACTGGCCTTGTGCTCGAGAAGCATCTTGACGAGCTCCTTGTGGCCCATGCGGGCTGCACAGTGTAAAGGTGTCTGATCATCCTGGACACAAGGAGAACGAGGTCCAGTTACGTTTCAAACAGGGAAACGGATATCATTGGGTACTGGGTAAGGAAGTAACGCGACAATCCAGAAACGACACGGCGCGTACCTTAGCCCTGGCATCCGCCTGTGCTGCCTTCTGCAGCAGGAACTGAGCAACCTCACAGTGTCCTGCTCTGGAGGCCATGTGGAGGGGAGTCTCCACTTTCTGGTGTAGAGAAATACAGACACAACCCGTCACTCAAATTACATAATAGTACCACTTGTATGCGTGTAACTGAGATTTTCAATTCCTTCATCAATTACAACACGTTGCTGAACCGAATCAATTTGTAAACAATGTGCGCATATTCCAGCACATACAGAAAAAGATGATGTGATTTTCATATTTAATCTATTATCAGTTTTACAGATTCTTGACAAAGTTCGTTTTTTAAACTGGCAGTGTTGGACGGTCATTTAAAAGAAATAAGAAATGAACAAGGACTAGAAAAGGGGTTCTCACCACATTGGAAGCATTAGGTGAAGCCCCTCTGTGGAGCAAGTTCTTCACTATGTTCAGATGGCCCATGAATGCTGCTACATGAAGAGGAGTGAGACCAGACTGCACACACACGCACAGGGGAGGTCACCAAAGCTCAATATCAAAAGCGTTACAGAGAAGTCAAGTGACATTCCAGGTCACTAGCCACATCGGACTGACTTGCATAAATGGATTGGTGTCAAAATCAGATAATAGTCAGCTCAAACTTTAACACAGATGACCCTGTGTGCTTATATCATTGTGAAAATATAGCACATTTCTTGTAATTTCAAAGCCATAATACACATGTTCCATCATTGCTTGACCCTAATGTGCATGTAAGAGATACAAAAGACAAAGAATGCTTTATGAATGCCACACAGGGGGGAAAATGTTCTTTGCGTCAGAAGACCTTGTTCTTGGTGGATACATTGTCTCACCTCTGTGACGGCTTCTATGGAAGCAGAGTGCTTCAGCAGCAGGTCCATGGACCGCATGTGGTTCTTCTTGCAGGCAATATGGAGAGGGGTGAAGCCATTCTGGAAACACAGAGAAAACAGTTCAAGTCCTGAAGCCAAAAATCACTTTATTCCCTTTGATCCAAAGAGTTAAAACAATTATGTTTTTTTGTTTTTCCAACATTACAGAGTGTCTGATGTAGTACTCCGCTGAATGAGTATAGCCTGAAACTCTAAAGTGGGTGTAAAATATTCATTTACCTTTTAAGCTTTTTACGGAGACCGGGAAGGGACATAAGGGGGGGGGGGGGGGGGGGAAATAAATAAATAAATAAAATGTTTGCATTGCCTCGAAAAAAGGTTTCCGGTCAGAAAAGAAGGGTGACTTTTTGGTCACTTTGTTTGTTTCTTTTTACAGAGCCAGGGCTGTGCATCAGCACCAGGTTGTCTTTTCAGCGCACAAACAGAACAGCTAGCGGACCGTGAGGAGATGTTTACCGAATTTGAAAACAAGAGTATTGGATTAGAGCCGCAGACTTTTAAATCAGTGCTGCAACCACAGGTCAATGCTTAAGAGATAAATCATTTATTTCAATTTAACAGTGTGGTTAAAGCAGGAAAGTCAGCAGGCATAAATCAGTGTGCACGTCTATGAATGAATGTGAGCGGTTCTTACAGTATCTGCTCTGCACAGCTGCTTTAAAGTATGAAAAGCTCCTTTCAGCTCAAGAAATCCCTGCAGCATCTTAATCAGCATCTTTTCTAACTGTCTTTATTTCGGCAAAAGTAGCGTCTCGTGTTTTATCCTCGAAACACATTGCAGTGCAAACGCTGTTGTGTAACATTAATTACTAAACTATGTACAAGTTGAGAATTATTGCTAAAATAGCGTCTACCCGAATCATACCGGTATTTCTTAATCTTTTTTTCTCTCTATCTTTATGATAGTAAGCACCTACTCATACTCAATGTGTCTTTGTGTGCAGATTTGTGGCGATGTTTCCTGAGGTGAAGCCTTCCGTTTGCTGAGCTGTCGTTATCACGTTTAACTGTGATTGGAACAGCTGTTTCAGAGCTATGAGATACACAGTCCTGCCACCTTGTGCTTGACATTATGATTCAAATTTCAACTGCGTGTGCAAAATATTAAACTGAGTGCGCAATGGCAATTGGCTGAATTTGAGTTGCTACATGGCCACTACTGAAGATGAGGTCCGTCTTCAGCGCTGCCTAAGTAGCAGTGGGGCTTCAGATGTCTCTCACTTATGTGAAAACCCTGCCAACTGCCAAGCACTGACGTCTTAATGTCGTTTGAGGTCCATCTCAAAATCTAATTCCTCCATAAAATGATCCTCTCCTACAGGTTTGCAGGCTCCATTGTCGTTGTTGTTCCCATGGTGCCGAACTGACAGAGAAGAAAATTAACCCACCCATCTATTAACACCCCCCGCCCCCATGTCCCTACCCGGGCTCTGGAACTTTTGCATGTCTTCAGTTAAATAAAAATAAATCTGTACCCTTTATGGACTTGTTCTAACCAACATCAACACAGAATCATGATCCATGACTAAATTCTACCTATAAAAGTAAGTTAAGAAATAAATCAATTAATTTTCTTAACATGAATGAAGACCACAATAGGCATAAAACAGTCATGATGGCCATGTTGATTGATTGTTCACTTTCTAAATTTGATAGTAAACAGCAAAACAAACATAAATCCTACCAGAGCTCTTGCATTGGCTTTGGCCCCCTTGTCCAGTAGGACTTTGGCCATCCGATGGTGACCACAGTGGGCTGCTACATGAAGAGGGGTTAAATGGTCCAGTGTGATATCATCAATCTCAGCGTTGTATTGCAGTAGCTGCCTGACACAGTCCATGTGATCCCCCTGAGCTGACATGTGGATGGGGGACAGACCGTTCTGTAGGAGAGAAAGAATGGGACAAAGTTAGGGAGAGGGAAGGGGATGTGCACGTATCAGGCAGTAAGATACCATTTCTTGGGTTCGTTAAAACACAACAAATGTGCATGAGTCCTTCGAGGCGATATAATCAACGCACTGTGCTAAAATGACTCGCAAATAATGCAACAGGCAAGGAATCTTGTGGCAATAATATCTGCTAGGTATCACATTTATGGTTTATAAGGCTCAGGTCTAGGGTGCTCAGTAAACAGAATATTTATTTGAGCTAATTAGACAAAGTTGGATGAAAGCAAGTTTCGAGCAAGCTGGTTTATGGGCTGATTTTCTGTTGGCCTCGGGAACATCGTTAGTCCTAAAACATGGAATCCCACACGAGTTAGATTGAGATTCACAAAGTCAAAATCAGTACTGACCAGTAAACCCTGGTGATCACGGCTGATTAAAGAGCTCCAAAGGATAGTAATGGCTAAAAGACAACCACCACTATTGCAGAATTTCATTAAAGTCATCTACCTTGGTTTTAGCCTGGATGGGAGCACCGTGTTCCAGCAGGAACTCAATGATGCGAACATGACCATTCCTGGCTGCACAGTGGAGAGGAGTCAGCTCATCCTAAAAAAAAGAGAGCAAGAAGAGTAATTGGAAAGGTGTTAAACGACATAAGAGACCGGGATGAGCCAATCAGCAGGGAGGAAGACAGATGGAGGAAATAGATATTGGGAAGCGTTGCATAAGTGACAAAATGCCAAAGCGGAGTGGAGCAGACTACAGCACGCTACCTTGGTTACGGCATCAATCTGTGCTCCTCTGTCCAGCAGTAGTCTGAGCATCATCACATTTCCCCTCCTGGAGGCTATGTGAAGGGGTGTGATGCCATTCTAGAGAAGCAGGGGCAAGAAATAATCGTTTTTTTTATTAATCATCACTGCATCAAGTCTCCAGATTGCTAATGTCAAGTACAATGGAAGCTGATGTATCGACAAAATAGAAAATGTATCTGTTAACATTCCCTGACAAAAACAAAAACTGACCTTGGGGGTGAAGTTTACATTGGCTCCTCTGTTCAGCAGCAGCTGGGCTACGCTCATATTCTCATAGTGGGCTGCAATATGGAGAGGTGTGAAACCAGTCTACAGAGAAGGAGACATAATGGAGGAAAGTGCCAGAATAAAAAGTATAAATAAGGATAATTACAATCTATTTATATCACGATTCAAAAACAAGGTTACAACAACGTACAACGACACAGATATAACAGTTTGGGACTGAAGTCAGACAGTAGCCCAAAAGATTTCCATAACCGTGTGTTTTGAAGGTTATTTTCATAATGAAAGCATTTCTTCTTTTGATAGTGATTTGCATTAAGAAAGCTGTGGCACCTAACTGTTTCCCTGCTTGGAGAGTTGTCTTTACATTGTAATTGTGTTGTTTGTGCTCATGCAATGTATTTTTCTTTTTGTATGGTTTCATTGTCATTGTAAATAAACATCAGTCCACACAATCTCAGTGAAACGTCACACAAACCTTGCTGAGAACATCAGCGTTGGGGTCGTTCTGCAGGAGCACTGCGGCGGTGCGCGTGTCGTCGTTTCGCGCTGCTATGTGTAGTGCAGGTAGTCGGACTTTGCCCTTTGTGCCATAGTTGATAAGCAGTGCCACAACATTTTCGTGGCCCTGCTGGAGGGCTACTGCCAGGGGAGTGAAGCCGTCCTGAGAGAGAGGGGTCGCGAGGGGAAAAGAGGAGAGATGGCAGAAAAAGTCAAGAAGGGGCAAAAATGATACGGGAATGGAGAAGAGACAAAGCGAATTTGACACCATGTAATATTATATGAGCAGATACAGCGAAAGATGTCGCCTCATCATTGTTCTTGGCATGAAAAAAAAAGCTCAATTTAATTCAAAAAGGCTTTTTATATTTAAACTAACTGCGTTTTGTTGACTTCAAGCTCACAATCAAAACAGCCATTTTGAAGAGACACGTACCTCGGTTGGGAGACTCTGATTGGCTCCGTTTTCGAGCAGGAACTTGACCACCTCTAAGTGATTCTCTTGTGCTGCCATGTAGAGAGGACTGAACCCTTTCTGTTAGGCCACAAATACATTATGTTTAGTTACATACACACAATAATATGGGCCTCAAACCCATATTACAAGATGTGATGTCAAAAAACACACATCTGCATACATAAAGGGATTTCTATTAAGGGAAATAAATAAAGTGTTTATCTTTACAAGGACAGGTGTCCTTAGTATATAAGTGTATGGACAACTCTTTAGCAGGTGTCACATATACAAGCGCAGAAATACACAAATGCATGCACACACATTGACTTGGCAGGCGCAGTCGCTTGCACACTCTTCTCTCGCTCAAAGCTCTCAGTGACTCACATGTGACTGGGCATTAACGTTGGCACCGTAGTTGACAAGCTCAGCCACCACTTTCTCCTGCCCTGCCAGCGCTGCGATATGGAGAGCTGTGTTCCCTTTCTGGAAGTCACACACACACACACAGACACAGACACACACACACACACACACACACACACGAAAGCACATTGAAAGAGAGAGAGAGGAAAATTCGAGAGAACCAGAGTAGAGTGATTGCAACCTAATGGCCTAGATCTCTACAAGGAGAACTCGACACTGAAATACATCTAGTGCATTGTTTTTATCCAGTATATTAAAAAAAACCCGTGACCCCAGCCTTCTGTGAAGCCAAACGGCATGACATGATTTTATTACCTGCTCAGTACAAATGACCTGAAGTAATCTAAAGCACTGATGTTTCTTTTTCCAATAATGCATGGACTTTGTTAAATCATTTCTTATTGCTGACGTGAGGCTCATCTTCATCCAGGTACGGACGCTTGCTACAGTCGTTTCTACAGTTGCAGTCCAGCGAAATGAGCTCTCAGCTGAGTTAAAGTTAGGAAAGGTGTTGGGAAGGTGAGACAGTTAAAGTGCTTTATTCATTTCGGTTCAGAATGAAATGCCACTTCAGATTAGCAGGCATGCAGAGAGAACAAAGTACCTTGGTGGTGGCTTCCAGCTTAATGCCAGAGTGCAGGAGCTCCAGGACCATTTTGACGTGGCCTTCTTTAGAGGCCAGGTGCAACCCGTTGAGACCATTCTTAGATGAGAAGACAGAGACATTTAGTCACGTTGGAGTTAGAGCAAACATACAGGATACAAGATATCACCAACTCATATTTAAGTTTTAATAATTCATTGTCACAAACTATTGAACTTTTCATTAAACATAGACGTGTCTGTATCTTAAAGCTTTAGTAATAGTATGATAATCCTGGTAATTATCAGGATTATTATAATCATGGTCCACATTAACTGAAAAGTGATACCACATCTCTCAGGGCAACTTATTAATTAGTTAAGTCTTACACAACACACACGCATGCCAAGCAACACATTCTACGCTCTTGAATTCAATCTGTGCAAAGATCTCTCAGAAATCTCTATACATCCATGCCAAGGCCCTCGTCCTCTCCTTGGCCTTCATCATTGTGGTCAACCACAGACACAAAGTATCTCACAAACTTTCAGGGTTGCCAAATGTGCTAATTGCGCGGTGGTCTGACAAAACCACAAAAAAATGTGTTTGACTTCTGCTAATGAACATTGTTAAACTCCCAAATTCATTTTCAATCTGTGTTAAATTAATCCCCTCCGAGGATGGAAATTTGGGAAGGATGAGAAAAGAAACGCACTGTATTCCTTCAGCCTTATGCCCGTGGGAGCATTGCAACATATGCCTATTTTCTCCAGCTGTGCAGAAAATCACTCGTCTAGTTACTGTATCTCTAAAAATAAGTGATAAACACACAGCGACAGCAGGAAGACTCAGTTCTGACAAATTGAAAAACCTGATGAGTGGGGTGTGTGTGTGTGTGCGCGCGTGTGTGTGGGGGGGAGGGGGCAACTGTTTTATCTCAACATTGTCTGAGTGTCTCTCTGGCTGGCTACATATTGTATTAGTAAAGTCAGGGCTGCGACCTGTCTGCTGTACCCAATGTGGCCACCAGGAGTCTCAGTTATCCACACTGTTCTCAGGCTTCCCATCATACTGCGGTGTCACTCAATTGAAATGGGTAACACAGTCTGTCTGCGAGTATGCGCAGCAGAGCGATGGGAAACACACTGTGTATCAGTGGCAATTACACACACTGATACATGTAGTGCGTGAACGTCTGCTGAGCGCACATTGGACTAAGGCAAATACACCATGACATTAAGTTTAGTTTTTGTTTTTACACAGAAATAACACATTCACAGAGAGAGAGACAGAGAGAGAGCCTGCAGGGTTGTAGGCATAGCGAGGACAGGCTATTGCTGCAGAATCACATAATAAATCACATATAAAAAAATCCCATCTCTGCCCTTGCCTCAGTCTTCAGTAAAAAGCCATCAATAAAATAGTAAAGAAACCCCACCCCCCCCCATCCCTCAGAAATAAATAAAGAGGGTTATTAAAAATGGAGGGAAATCATTCCTTTTCAGAATCACATCTGGGGTCTTTAGAATTATAATTGATCACATGGTTGTGGGTATAACATTTAATTATTGTAGATCATATTAAAAGTAATTATCTAGTTGATTACGATCTTAATACACATATATTAAGGACCCTTGAAAATGGTACCATATGTACATTTCAGTTGTCATTTATCTTTCGCATCTCATCTTCTCTCTCTCTCTCTGTATCTCTCTCCCTCTCTCTCTCTCTCTCTCTCTCTCTCTGTATCTCTCTCTGTATCTCTGTATCTCTCTCTCTCTCTCTCTCTCTCTCTCTCTCTCTCTCTCTCTCTCTCTCTCTCTCTCTCTCTCTCTCTCTCTCTCTCTCTCTCTCTCTCTCTCTCTCTGTATCTGTTGCATCAATTAGTACGACACATTTGAGGTTGTTGGCCGTTCATTCTTAATGCCTAGACTTCCATCTCGCTGAGTGTTGTGTCTGTGTATAAAAGCAGTTGTCTATTCATCACTCCTACTCCGCAACCATCCTCAACAAAACAAATTACTGGCAAGCCAGTGTATGTGTCCAAACCACACACATTTACTTTCAAACATTAACATTCATGTCTCATGATATCCAATCGCCTGAATGAGTTGTTTTATGGTCCTGATGCAATAAGGTGTAAGAGAGCAGACAGCAGGCTGAAGATTGAGGAGAATATAATCTAATATACTTAATTATTCATGCACACCACTTTACACAAAAGACAGAGAATCAGGAGGTCTAGGAGTCGTGAATTTTTAATTTTGGGTCTTTTTTCTTATTTTACATCCTTTGCTGATAGTGCAGTCTCATTCCATTGAGACATTATGAGGTGCATTCAAATGCATTTTCAAGACAATTTGGAGTACAGCTATTTTTACCAAAGTAGAATTTGAACTGATGTCATAGAGGCACAGTTTATATTCTACCTCTAGCAAACTATATTGTGGAGAGCAATTTGAAGATTCTATATTACCTCCGACGAGGAGTTTATGTTTTTGGTTGATTTATTTGTCGGCAGGATTATGGAACAACTACCGGCCCAGTTTTCATGAAATACACACATCATTTTTTCATTGGAGATTGGGAACGGCCTTGGCAGAGGTCTGCGCTGTTGCAGGATCCTTCTAGTTTTTGAAAAATGTTCAGGATTATATCTAGTGTCTTTGCCATTAAATATCAGACTTCTTGCTTATATATAATATAGTATATGACGAGACCATCTGTCTAACAACAGATGGTCTCCTCAAATATTATATTATATATCACAAACACAGTGGAGTCTATATTTTATGCTCAGAACAAAAGGGTAGCCAGAAGGCACTGAGCAAACTATGAAAACTCTTTACAATTGCCAATATGCTGCCCCTGGGCATGCATGAATGAATCGGAGGGAGGTTTCAAGGAAAAGAGCTTATAAGGTGGAATGAAGTACATAAAAAAGCATCATCCAGACCTGCACCATTGGACATTTCTCCTGAGGAACATTAACAACTCAAGCAATAAAATTCTCTGCTGCTAATATGTGCTCTTTCATTTTTATTACGTACTGATTATTTGATTGCCTCAATGGCTAACTTCATCCGAGAAGTGTTTATAGAATGGATTTCGACTCCCCGACCACATGCATGGACTTGCTGCATCCAGCTCCTGCCTTTCCATGTTATTACTTTTTTTACGTACCCACAATAAAAAGGAAACAAGTATTGATTGACGCTTTTTAAGTGAATAAAAAACATTTTATATTCAAGAAAACAACAGTATTTTTGGATTGGCTGCTAGATTTGTTAAGCACTGTGAGTACTAAGCACATTTTGCAATTGATTTTTTGAAACGAGCCACAATTTAATTTGCCGTTTTCTTAATTGAAATCTGTGGGTGGCATCTTCTTCTACTCCCACAGACGCACGAACACATGCTCACACAAACAACTTTTTGGATAGCTGTGCTCGCGAGTTAAAAAGGAAATAATCTCACTTGATTAGCTGAGTTGATGTCGATTCCATTCTTCAAGTGATCCAGAGCCTTGTCACGGTTTCCCGAACGAGCCGCACGCAGGAAGCTGGTGGATGCATCCGCCTGCGAGGAAGAGGAAGACATAAAAACTCAACATGTACTACAGAGATACTGTCCCGAGTAAAAACAACAAACAAACGTTACAAGCTGAAGACAACAGCACACACATTGCACATCTATATCAACATCAACAGGTCGGAAATATACACAAACCTCAACTGTTCCTCCAAGATAAACCACAATTCCTCGATATCAGGATGCAGTTGCACTAAAAGCCTCAGTAACACACTTGAAGGTAAGACACAAGGCTATATGCAGGAAATACGATACTACATTCAGGGGCTCTCCTGCCCTCTGTAAGAGGCTAGAAATGTCAGACTCCTTACAGTCGAGCTTCGCCCACACTGTGGGTTTGGCAGGCGTTCATAGCCGAGCACACTCCGCCACAAGCTCCGCTGTCTGCCTGTCTGATCTCAGAGGAAAGGCTCCTGTGGTTTGTTTCGGTGTTTCTCACTGTTTGTACGCCCACCTTCTGAATTCATTCATCAGCCAATAGTGTAATACGGATGACCCGCACAATGAGACGTTTCCAATGCCCAGAAGAGGAAATACTGCGTGATGTGCTGTGCTCTTGACCCTCACTCCACCGATGTCACCGGCAGAATTATGTATCTATTTGAGCTGTTGTTGTCAAGTGGTTTAATTACGCTGAATTGCTGAAAAGACATGCCTGCCCCTTTCAAAAGACTGAGACTTTATTATTTTCTTCTCTCCTCACATCTCTCGTCTGTGCCAATGTATCAGGAGCCAATGTTCTTTGATTTGTGAACCATGCAGTGTTAGATTTGATCTAACAAATACAGAAGTTCTTTGGTCAGCCTCTTCTCCATCCATTTAACTGTCCTACCTTTCGTCTTCTTTGCATTTTCACCACAGTAAATCAACACCCGGTTTTTCCTTTACTTACTTTTTCTGTTAGCTTGATAACAAAGTAACAAAACATGGCGGATAAAGCACGGGATAGAAGTCAATCATTTTTTAAGTAAACACTTACACCATAAACCCATGTCGAATATTGGGAATGATCTTACTTTAAACTAGACTAGCCTCAGGCCAAATGCCCGATCACGTAACGTTAACCTCTTACCGTGGAAGTGAAGTGAAAAGTTATTTGTGTATCGGCCCTTTAATTCATATCCGCTCCAAAATTGAACGGGTCCATCCGTGGCTACACCCAAACCAAAAACATAACCTCTTTGGCGGAGGTCATCTTTCACGGATACAGGAGCCTCTGCAACAACCCGAGGTGTTGCTGCTGCATGTTTGAGGTGTGACTACGCAGAGTTCCTTATGAATATTCTATAATTGGAAAACTGGCATATGAAAAGACAAGTTATTCTGTACAAAGACTTGTTTGCTTCCATATATACCTTTAAATGGTGTGGTCACTTTTTTTTTTAATCGACAATTTAATGGTAACTCAATCCCGTCACATTGCAGCTTTTGAAGGCAATGTGACATCCACTGGGTGTTCAGCTGCATACATTTCACCTTTTATGTTTCTCTTCTTCTGCGCTATGATGTGTTCATGATATCTTCTGTACTACTGATCACAGACGCCACCTGCTTTTCTCCCTCTCCCCCATGACTCCACCACCGCTGCTTCGTGAACCAGTTCTCTGTGTTCATTTATCATCAGCATTTTTGTTAAAGAGTGCCGGTGTGTGTGTGTGTGTGTGTGTGCGCGTGCGTATCGAAGCAACAACAGCATGAGCCATGAGCTGACCACATTTAGAAGAAAAGGAAAAATCTTGCAGCACCTTCCACAAACTCATTCTTTACCAGTTCGTGTTCATGTTGCTGTCAGGCTGGAATCCATTTTCCTCCGTGCTGCACTACCGTCTCTGCAGTTCCAACTCTTCTTCTTTTTTTTTTATACTGTTCCTTTCATCCTTCCTTTCATCCTTCCCTCTGTCACAGAAATTAGAGCTGTACGTCCAATCCTAGCAGTTCACTTTGTAATCATCGTGTTCAGATTACTGAAAACCTCTTAATATGATCCCTGCCTGAACATAAATCTGATTTTACTTCTCCAGGCTGCCTCTCCCTTTCTGGCCATTTCCCTTCTTTCTCTGACTCACACATTCTGCTTTATTTTCCCGTATTTATTAATACCATCACCACTTGTTTGATGTATTTCATAGGAGCCTCATATCAATTGGATCAAATAATACAGTAGAAAAGCTAGGAGTGTTATATCTTATGTCTAATTCAGGGCGTGGATACAGTTGAATCTTGATTTATTCTTTCCAACGATACTTAACACTAAGTGGTTTACTGTGTATTTGGGGTGCAATCCTTGAGCCAACAGGAGCTAAATGTTAATAATAAATATTAAATTAAGAATTTCACAATGTGTGTAGGACAGGAGTTTCATTTATCGTTTATCCGATAAGATCTGCCGCTCTGCAGGCGTTTTCACACTCTCCTAATAGACAATGTTTACCTCAGAATAACCTCTGTCTTGAGGTACATTTTAATCTCAGCTTCACAGTTATTATAGAGGACAAATCTTACGCTCGTGTAAAATGTTTAATAATAGGATTTAAAACATTTTGAGTTAAAAAAGGTGAAGATAAAAGTTTAACAGCAATGTGTGGGTGACTGCCCTTTCATAGGAAGCTTGTTTAGTCATTCTCCAATATGGAAAATGGTTATGGACAAAACATAACCAAGGTCAGTCTACAGTTTGTGACTGAAGTCAAGCAGAATGTCCACCCTATACCAAGAATAAGAAAAGATAATAATACATTTTATTTGTAAAGCGCCTTTCCAAGCTAAAAGCAATCTCAAGGCGCTAGATCCTACAGACATTGACCTACTCACATGAGTAAGATGGAACAGACACACATTACAGTGAACACAACGCTAATGTAGAAAATCATAAATATTAAATGTTAATTTTCTGAATTGTAAATCAGCTCACAGCACAATCTACAAACTGCAATACACAGAAGAGAGGAGACACAACGGCACTGGGAAAGCAAAGAAGAGCGTGACTAGAAACTTGCCGGCGAGGCCACGACAACAGCAGATTTCCTGAACACAACGACCACAAGAACAGGAAGCAACAACACAAATATCACCACCACAGTGCGAAAAACGTCAACCTAAGAAGTTATTTGATTGTGTACTAAGTTTTAAAATCTGCCAGTGGGGTCAATCCTTGATCTAAACTAATTGTACCGTAAATATTGAAGAATTCTACTGATTCACTACTATTGTCTAGAAGGAAATGTCCACATCTTCCAGTATCAGCAGAAAGGTGACATTGTTTCCCATGTCTTAAGAAACCCCACTGCAGCTGATGAGGAAACACAAACAAAGTGTTGAGGAAATAAGCAAAGTGTACACAAGGATGTAAACAAACATCATATTTACTCTGTTATTAAAGAGCCACATTCCATATGTTCCCGCAAACCTCTGAAAGCCCACAATACTGACCTGACGGGCAAGTCAGCGCTGAGCCTAGAAGACAACACACACCAGCCAAGACAACACCAAGACAAGACCGGACAGTTAATGGCAGACATATAAAGAGAAGAGGCAACATGTAAACTAGTTGAAATGAGGCAAAAGGTGTAACTGACAGATGTTATTCAGCATCACCCAGTATGATATCTTATAAACATATAGCCTAAACAACAAATGCTTATTAAGTGGTTAATGCAGAACACATACATCACACATTTATTCATTCTTATACCAGGGATGTCACGTTACCAGAAATTAAGAAGTCGATACCAATACCAGTGACGTCCATGATTTTCAATACCACAGTAAAAAAACAAAACAATAATCTTGTACTTCAACATACATTTATTTATTACCGTTTGCCTTCTGGTCTTTGTTAGGAAGTTAAACGGGTCATAATTCCCTTTCTAATATCTATTTTTTATTGCTGTGAGAAAGTCTCCTTCAAACAGATGGATTTATTCAAGTTTGTCCCCAAAAACTAAAATGTGTCCTGTTGCTAACATGTGTTGTGGTCCATGGCGCATTTCATCTCTATTGTTAGTGGCTAACTGACACAAATTTGATTGAATATCCTCACAGTGAAACACGAACTCATAAGCTTTGTACTGAGCCAAAAATAATCATGTTGACAAGACAAAGGCCAGAAGAGATAGAGACTTCAATTATTAATACCAAGGCAGGGAAAATAAAAGCAAAACTGCAATACACATGTGGAAATGAAAAGCAAAAAGGTTAAAGCCAATGATTACAGGTTTGCTATTTAATCAATGTTCTCCTCTCTCTCTCTCTCTCTCTCTCTCTCTCTCTCTCTCTCTCTCTCTCTCTCTCTCTCTCTCTCTCTCTCTCTCTCTCTCTCTCTCTCTCTCTCTCTCTCTCTCTCTCTCTCTCTCTCTCTCTCTCTCTCACACACACACAGTATGAATCAGACCCATATGTACACACATATGTGCAAACCCACACAAATGGTCTGGTACAAGTGACAGAAAGGTTGATGGAAAGCAATGTTACAAGATGACTAACACCTCACGCCCTTTAAAAAACATATGGCTTTGAGTCACACAGAAAAGTGGGTGATTATATCAAAATATGAGCTGTGGTATGAGCAATTTGTGACTGATTTAATAATCTGAGAATGTGTTCATAAACATTAATATTAGAATATTTCAGGACAGGGTTATTTTACTGTCCTCGCTGCAGGCCACTTGCTTTCGGCCTCCCCCCACGTACAGTATCGTTTTCTGTGATTAGCAGTCAGGGCTTCTGCAGAGGGGAGAAATTCAATCTCTGACGAGTATAAACTCTCTGTCCTTGTGGTTTTCTGTATTGTGGGTCTCACTGACTGAAGTCATTGGCAGAACATCGGATATGTGTACTTATTGTAGTGACAGCTCCTGTCACATCTGACTCCTTGTGTCACTTTAAAGTGAGACGGCTTCTCACAGTTCAACATGCATCTCATCTCCTTCGCACTGTTACTAGGTAGGTGCTCGTAGAAATGACTCTTGGTCGATTTGACCATTTTACCAGCACTTACTTTCGATAATTTCTTTATAATTTATCATCGTCCATATGAAGAACATAGTTATACTTCAGAGTTTTTAATGATTTTTAAGATGTGGAAACGACACATCGGCATCAGAGCATGATTCTCTCATGTGCATTGTGATAATATTTGTAAAATGCATACATTTAAATAATGTAAGTTACTAAAGCTCTACTGCAATGCCTACAGATGATAACAAAAATTATGACAAATGATTTGCACGCCAAACAAAGTCGAAATGTATAATTTGTTCATTGTCCTTCACACTTGGCAGGCGTTATGCGAGGAGGCTCTGGGTGTCTCGAAGGTTAAGATAAGAGGAGGACCTTGAGGATGAGTCCCATAGTAACGTCTGAAACAAGGGTTACACATTGTTTTGTCTCCTCCCTGGTTTTATGATTATACGCAATTCTGTTTGCCATGTGACATACTGTATAAAGCTAATAACAATTACATTACAGTTCATTTGGCTGGACACTTTTGTCCAAAGCGACTTACAATAAGTGCAAACAAGCACGAGGATGCAACTCCGAACAGCAAGAATCTTGCAAATACAATAGCTTCAAATAAGCACAATGTACAGTATGTGCAACATACAGAAACAAGAGAACACAAATTCAACCATTAGCTTCAAATAAGCCAAACAATTTAGTATTAGTAATAATAATAATACATTTAATTTATATAGCGCTTTTCTAGATACACAAAGACGCGTTAAGCATACGAGCTGTACCAAACACCTTCACTGACGTCTGATTTGTGTTGTAATAAACGTATATAAGGACAATTAAGGCTCATTGAGTAATTATTTTATTCATATAAGTGAAGTTTGACCTGAAGTTTTCCACATCAACTACTAAAACCTATTTCTAATCGTTTCTGTCTGGCATTTGTACTGCTGAAAACAAAAACACATTGGTTTGTGAATTTGAGCATTTGTAGGAAGTTCAAAGCTGTTTATCTCACTGTCTAACATTGTTAATTGGAGAGAGAAGATGGGGGAAGGCAGACAAGAGGAGCGAGATGCAGACAGGAGGGGAGAGAAACAAAGAAAAAAGGAAATTACAGTGAGAAGTAAAAATGTCTTTATTATCCTGACAAGCATCTTCCAATCCATCTCTTCAGAGACATCTAGCTAGTAAAGTAGCAAGCATGTTGCCTGGACTGACACAGCATCTTTTGGGTGTATTACAATGAATACTGGTGAACAAGATGAAAAAATGGTGGCTGTTTGTCATTGTGAGCACGAAACTCATTCATATAATGCCAAAAGAAAAAATGCGTATGAAGACAAATTACCTACAAACACACACGAACCAAGACTAAAAATAGCTGCAAAGACGCCACAGTATGTTAGGGTTAACGCTAACAGGGAGGAAGATGGATCACAGTAATGAACCCTCATGGGTTTAAACAAAGACCACAAAAGACAGATAGATTCTCAAGCGAACTCACACACTCATAAAATAGGAGCAGACACAAAATCTAACGATGCACAAGTCCCACAGTACAAAGCTACCGTACACAATGATTTGCAGGCTCTGACAGCAGGAAACAGCGTAGTAGAAGCCTCGCAGGCCCCCGCTGTCAACTCTGTCTCGTCATGAGTGTGAGCACGGAAGAAAAGCAGAAACAGATTCAAATGCACCCATGTGTTTATTTAGGTGTGTTAATAAGCATACACACGTAACGCTGTATTAAAAAAAGCCACATCTTGAATGCCATCTTGGGGATTTTTCAGTACTCGGTGTGCTCATGTTTTAATCATAGGCTGTTACAGTGGGACCCCAAACCCATGGAAGTGTTAATGCCATCCTCCACCACAGATGCACAGAGATATGAACTTCCTAACCCGGCAGCATCACACCCACTTTGTTCCACATCTCTTTCCCTAAACTTAAGCCTCTAACTGTAACATATTACCTTGGCAGGAAGACCCAGAGTTAATGGAAAACAGTATAATCACAATGAAACATCTGATCTAGACCATCAGTGACACTCTGGAGCGATTTTCACACACGATACCTTCTATCCTGGGACTATCAATTAAGAAAGAAACTGGAAGCATGTCCGCCTCTGCAAATTAATCAGTCGGTAAGAAATAAACTACCCCATTATGACCTGTGAACTTCATAACTTTCACCAGATGCTGATCAGTGGTGTCTGACAAATGATACATAAACAATATGCAGTAGTTTAACTCCCTGAGTTACTGTTAATATTGCCATTTTGAAACTCTTTCATTCAAATGTGATCACTGGTATTTAAGATAATACATGTGACAGACGGATGAAGGAACACATTAAAGATCAAACTAGCATTTGAATTAATTTTTAATTTTTAATGAATGAACTATCTTGTATAGTGCACAAGATAAAGTGTTTTATCTTGTAACAAAGATGTCAATAATTTATGAATTCTTAGTTTTTATGAGCCTGGCCAACTTGACATTGTGATGGTATTACTTATAGTCTGTCAATCTGAGGGATATTAGAAAATGTCAAGTATCTAAACGATTCGTGCATAACACACTTGGTTGTGTTAAAGAGAGGTAACATGATAAATGGATAGTAGCCACAATTCATAAATGAAGTGTCATCCTTTTACATTTCCGCCCCGGAAAGTGGAGATCATTTCAAGAGCACGTCTATGCCCGGCAAGATGAAGTCGTAGCCTTGAGAATGAAAAATCAATAGAGTCCAGCAGGCTGTGGGAGTTGATCCAGTATTGATGGATGGATGGATGGCAAGAGTGTGTGAGTGTTAGATGGAGCTCCAGAAACACAAAAGGTATAATAGGGCTGTACTCATACAATACACACAATTCAAATGATGCATGCTGCATCTAAATACAGGTAGAAGCACATGTCCATCAACAATTGCAGGAAATGTTACTGAAAGGCTGCATTTCATAGTCATGGGCATTTGTTTTAGTTGGTTGTATTTTTCTAATTGTCAAATCAAAATGTAAGACTTCATTAAAAGTAAATAGCTTGTTAAGAAAGACACTTTTTGCCGTGTGGCCTTTTGAAGCTCTCCAGATTGTGTATGTACAGCATCGACTGCACAATCATGACTCATGTTAATACAAAACCAACCACAGACGTAATCCAGACTGCAGTGAATAAACTCTACCGAATGTTATTTATTTTTGGTTTACTTTCAAAGCTTTTATTGAGGTATTCGAATGAAGCTTTTGTTATTTGGTTGTAGAAATGTAATTTATAGTGCTGTTAGATTGCTGCTACACAGCCTCTTTAATAAAGGTGTGCTAAACGCCAACTAATATGGTTTGAATGGCAGTAATGTATCTGTATACAAGGTACTGCTATTGGCTAATGTTCAAGTTAGATTATTGTGATGAGAAACAAACAAATGTTGGAGAGTAGAGAGTAAAACTAACTAATTCAGTAGACGAGTCTAAATATCTTTGTGCAACCAACTCCATTACTACAAAGGGCTGTTCATCTGAAGCTTAGCTGCTCTTTATTTAAAAAATAAAAACAAGAGTTTAAGACTGATTAAAAGATTTGTTGAGACAAATATATTTTTGCAGCACACAAAAATCCTCTGTCCATCGTGAAACAATTATAAGACACATCAAAACGAGGATCTTCCTGTTGTCTTCTCTATCCCGGTGCTGAAACAGAGCATCTGAAATATTTATAGCCTCTGTCAGGCTACTGCTTCTGCAACCCATTACTATCAAAGCATGCTTTTCCTTTGTTTCCCTTTTTATATAAATAAAGATATATATACAGTATATACTGATGTCTAAAATGGTAATATACTGTATATGGGCAATTACTATGATATGCATGTTTAGATTCTATGAAGTCTGAGACACAAAGATATTGCAATTCAATGCACGTCATGTACACGAAATGACATGACTTTCTTTCTGTCTTGATGGCAAGCATAACATGTGATACACGATTTAAAAGAAATGATGATTGAAAAATAATATTGAACAATGTCATGTGTCAGAAAGCTTTAAAATACTGAAAGACGGCGTGTTACAAAGATGACTGTCAGAACGAATGGAAATTGAAGCATATTTATGAGCACTGCAGAAATACTACTAGCAAAGCATGCTGGGTAGAGATGTTCCTCAGAGTCTGTTCCTGACGTCATCAATCTGTTTTGATAAAGTTATGTGCCCTGACAGCACAACTGATATCTGAAAATGCATTTAGTGACACGCCGTAAATGTCATTTGGGAATTCAGTCATTAACTACAGGGTTTGGAGTGAAAGAAATGTCTGACCTAAAACTTATGGTAGACGACTGTCAGGTGTTGGTCATTGTATCTCAAGATCCAAATAATTGCGATTCAAAATATTATACCGATAATCATCAAAGAAACTCTTTAAAATAGCACTGAAACATATGGCTACTAGAATAGCTTTACATTATGTTTAGTTAAGAAACAAATATTTTTATTGCATCACATATACGATACTTTTTTTTGTGAACATCTTTAGTGAAAAACAAACAAAAATCTTAAATAAGGTAATCATAAAGTCCCCCCTGCATAAATAAAGGATATATATATATATTAAATCAGGCTCTACTTTTCACTTCCCTACGCTGACAGCTTTATCAAGTCACAGGTGAAGATATTCTTGATTATCCGGATAATAGAAATGTACCACAACAAATTTATTGTACGTTTTTTTCCATGCGATCTGCGATAAAACCGCTAATTCCAAGATCTGTGGCATAATGGCAACAGAGAAAATACATAAAGGGAAATAGCTTTAGTCACTAATTGTCAAGGTCCAGTGTTAAATAATTGTTTACATAATTTAGACAGATTTTGATTAACAATAATTTTTATCAAAAAGCAGGCAAAGACAATAGACGTGTCATTGCAGGACACGCTCAGGTGTTACTCGTGACTCTAACGATGGCTCAGTTCCCACTGACCCAGCGTGCACAATAACAGATCCTGGAACGGCAACACCTCAATGGAATATAGTCGTTAAGAATGTTATTAGCTACAGCTGTGATTTATCTGCTATAACATTGAAAAATATCTGCTATGAAAAAGGTCTATAGGCCAAATACAGGAACTTTATATAACATTAAACAAATGCCTTTATGCTTGGAGATACCTCGATGGCTTTATTTCTTAAAAACACTGCACACAATAAGCTCTGTACTATGGCAATCACAGCTCCGCTGCATCCATTTTTGATATTTAAAAAAAGAAGCACTTTTTGTGAACCACAGCATGTAATCTAGAACATTTTTAGATGAGGTTTATTTTTACCAGGTCCTTGTGCCGTCCTCATAAAAACATTTTCTGAAGCAATGTGATAAGAGGTTTGGAGCTGATTGGCCAAAGCCACAATAACTGTGCTCGGAACAAAGCTGTGAGTGATTGCTAAATCACGTTTAAGAGGTAAGCGCTATAAAACAAGCACCACATGATTCAAAAGTTGATTTAAGGTGTATCTGATCACAGAGGACTTGATGCGACTGACCTTAAGTGTGTGCTGGCACAAGGAAGTGGTGTACCTCTTACTTTTAATAGCTTTTCAAATCCTCATTTGGAAAACAGAATTATGTGCTGGACTATTTATTGCCGTTGACAAGTTTCCAGAGAACCAGCAGAGAATCCGTAAAACTATGAATTATCTTTTTTTTCTCTTCTTGTTTGTAATTGGCTAATGTTTTTGAACAAAAAAAACACAAAAACCTATAACCGGTGACCTTATAAATAACGGGCAAATATGAGAGTGGTATTAATCTTCTTCTAATTCACCGCCACAAGGAGAATAAGCAAATTTCCCATAATGGTAAACTATTGTGATTGCTAATAGATTTCGAAACAAACCAAAGATTTTGAGAACAGTATACTTGAAATAATGTATAACTCAAATGTTCAGTTCAAAATGAGTTAAGGAGCCTTTTTAATGGATTATAGTCCTTATGAAAGTAGAAGAGCGGGGGCACACCCGGAAACTCATAAATGGTGCATAAAGACACAGAAATACTCAAAGACAGGGAAGGGAAGAAGTAAAAAATGAAGAAGATAAGGAAGATGGGGATAGACATAGAAGCTAGGGAGCCACTATGTCTGAAAGTCATGTGTGCATAACTAATGCAAAGCACTCACCGGCACTTGGTCAATGACTGCACTACCTTCCATAACGCTGATATACAATCACTATGACAGGAGGAAGCAGTCAGCGGAGGGAGGAGCAAGAGTGATGGATAGGAAGGAGAAGGAAGACAGGAAGGGCATAGAGACGAGAGGGTGGGGTGGGGGTCTGATAATGTAAAACAGAAAAAAAAGGAAGGTGTTAAGGACATAAAAGGGTCATGAGAGAATGAATGAGTGGAAAACAGAGAAAGAGAGGGGGAGGATTGTGGAGGAGCTGAGAGGAGAAAAGGAGGAGAAGAAGGAAATAGGAAGGCCAGGCAAAAAGGAGGTTTGGAGAAAATAGTCTACATATCCATGCCGACGGGTTTCTGCCCACGCTGGCATTTTCAGGTTGTTTTTGCGAGTTCTCAAGCAAAGAAAATAATCATGAAAAGAAACCTTTGTCAACACTTTTCCACATGGATGCTTTTAAGTGTTTTGTTGTTTGCGGGTCAAACCTTTAGTGCAGTTGAAAAGCTAAACAAATGCATTAGTGTGGACATGACTCTTACAGTGATACAGAGAGATGTAGAGTTCAGGTGTAAGTGAGAAAAATGGAGAGATGGAGGGAGGAGGGGTGCAAGCCAGCTGAGAGAGAAGCAACATATTAAAGCAACCTATATGTGTGTGTGATGATAGAGATATCTTAGAGCAATGAGTCCCCACTGGAAGACTTTCTTTTTACTTGTACTCCCTCCACCGGACGAGGTCAGAGGTCATGGTCAGATACACCGCGGCCTGTGGGGATGAAGGGAGGTTTGCTACACCTCTCTGCTACTCCAGTTTAAACTCCACAAGCCAAGACATTCCCACGTGATAATATTTGTCAATGCAATGATTATAGCTTGTGTATCGATCTATAAGTCCACCCTATTGAACATATCTAAATCTTTATATACAGTCCATGTTTCCTCCATCCATTTATCCCTCTATTACAGGGGTCGGGAACCTATGGCTCTTTCGATGACGCAATATGGCTCGCAGACAATTTTGAGCTGACATTTTTTAACATGATTAACAAGTAATAAATAATTATACTGTGACATTTAGCAGCGGCTTTTGTTTTAGTTCTCCCCTCTCCTTTCCTCTGCTCCGTCTCTGACTGTAAATGTGTGCGCACGTGTGTGTGTGTGTGTGGGGGGGGGGGGGGGCGGAGCCCTGCCCTTCGTGAAACAGCAGAGGAGAAACTGCGCAAAGCAAGCAGTTGACCAGAGGTGTCAAACTCAATCACAGAGAGGGCCAACATTAAGGCATCGTTTCGGGGGTGAAGCTTGGAAACTGCAGCGCCCACAGAGTCACACTCTGCCTTGAGTGTGTCGTTACACTGGAGGTCAATCAGCTCTATTTGGATGTTCACATGTGCTGTTTCCACGTCAACTGCAAACGGGTTGCTGAGCAGTTCATGCGCAGTCGGGAACACAGCGGTGGAGATGGTTAGTGTTTGGAAACACGTAGTGACCAAAGTTTCCTTAATGCATGGCAGCTATATCTATAGATATAGATATAGATATCTATATATTATATATATCTATTTATAGATATAGATATCTATCTATATATATCTATAGAGATATATATATATATATATATATATATATATATATAGATATCTATATATATCTATATAGATATCTATATATATCTATATATATATCTATATATATCTATATATATATCTATATATATCTATAGATATATATAGATATCTATATATATATATATAGATATCTATATATATATATATATATATATATCTATAGATATATATATATATATATATATATATATCTATATATATATCTATCTATATATATCTATAGATATATATAGATATCTATATATATATATATATATAGATATCTATAGATATATATAGATATCTATATATATATATATATATAGATATCTATATATATCTATATAGATATCTATATATATCTATATAGATATATATATATATCTATAGATATATATAGATATATATATATATATATATATATATATATATATCTATATATATCTATATATATATATAGATATCTATATATATATATATAGATATCTATATATATATATATAGATATATATATATATCTATAGATATATATATATGTATATATATATATATATATATATATCTATAGATATATATATATATATATATATATATCTATATATCTATAGATATATATTTGACTGATAGGTCAAAATCTGATTTGTCAAAATCCTCATTGTGGGTTAATGGTTAAACGGTTAATTGTTAACATCCCTCCTATATGCTAAGCCATACAAAGTCATAATGAAAGGTTATTTGCTTTCATGCAATAATAGAAGAGTTGATATAGAATACAAATAACATAGAGAAAAGAAAAAGCCCAATTGTGCAGGGGCAATTAAATAAAGATTATCGCAATTGAAATAAAGCACAAGAACAAACAAAGCATCAACATGACAAACAAAACCACAGCTAGATTAGATACCAGCGAGTAAGTTAACCACAATAAGGGCGCTGAAGGATGACTCAGTAGTTGAAGTTAGATGTCAGAGTATCAGTGATCATGGCCTGGAAGAAGGAGATAGATGGACTGAGATGCGTAGGGGGGACGGAGCGGGGAGCAGGAGCTGCTGCTGCCCTATCCAGACGTTGACTGACTGACTGCCAAATCACTCGTGTCATGAATCAGGACTGTAGAGGGCTCTGGAGCTGACACATACTAACTCACACAAGCACACTGACAGGCTCAAGACAAAGTATTAACAAGACACACAGTATTAACCTGTATGTGAATGTACCCAAAGTCCAGATACACAAACACATAGACCTGTGCAATCAATTCAGCATGGACATGCACCGTAACATGCTGCGTCATCTTCAGCCACGCTGCCAACAGGCGGTGGCAGAAGCCGACATATGGTCCTCACTGCAGGATGTAAAGACTCCAACAAACACAAGGATGCACGTGGCAGCTCACTGCTCCCAGTGTGCTGTGCATACATCAGACGCAAGTCCCAGGGCCTCCTCATGAACAGTGGTCAAAGGTGTCCAGTTCATAAGCCATGACCTCCCTGCAACCCAGTTTATTCAAAATGTTCTGTACTCGTGAATCAATGTTTTTCTTCCAACTCAAATTGAAAGCAACCATTTCTCACGACGCACGAGTAAATCTCACCCAGCCCTAAAAGCTAGCGGGCTTTGCAGCAACGTTGGGGGTGGGAATCCCTTCAATATCATTCACTCTCAGCAACATTAAGGGGGACAGATACACAATGAGGGAAGACTGATGGACCGATACCAAAGCAGGTTTCTCTCTCTTTGTGACAGAGAGAGTATATATCAAATATGCTGTTATATGTGAAAATATATTGGTGTATGTCATAAACCATAAACCTTTTGAACGACACATGTTGTCATCTGTTTCATCATTTGCTTATCACGCTCATCACATGCACTGTAACACATCCAGAAATACGAACAGAAATATAAACTGATGCAAGCTTTCACTATATGCAAATGTACCTAATTGTTATGATGATACGCTTTGATGATACGTTTCTAATATCGATCTAGAGAAGCTGAGAAAACGGGTGTAATTTGTACCCTTTGTGTTGTTTTCTGTGTTTATATCTACGTGTTGGTATATGTGTATGTCTGTTGATATATGTGGCAGCTGCATGTTGTGCAGGCCCCACTGTGCATGTCTGTTAGTGACAGTGGGTCGTCACTAATCACCCAGTGTGTGTCGAGTCATACCAGTAAGCCTCATGCTGAGAGAGGGGTGGGGGCACAGTGGTGCTGACGGAGGATGAAGGAGAAAAAGTCATAGAGGACGAACGCAAGTTAAACTCGAAGACAAGATCGCAGGAGGACATGGCTACCTCCAGCTATTATTGTGAGCTCACAACTATCACTAAGACTGCTGCTTCTAAAAATAACATTGATACAGCAATAGTATTAACAATAGCATCCTTAACGCACTGAAAATAAGCTTTAAACGTGCCCCTTTTTCATAATGATGTTTTACTGTATAAAATAAACTTAGCAAATCCAGTACGAGGAGCTATTCATCAATGGGACAAACTCATGGTCAACTCAGGGTCAGGCCTGACAGTTTAAAGTCGCAGCGAGTGGCTTGTCCCCGGAGGCCAGCCAACTACAATTTTCAATAGATAAGACAAGTGATTAACAGAGAAGGATACACACACAGAGAGAGAGAGAGAGAGAGAGAGAGAGAGAGAGAGAGAGAGAGAGAGAGAGAGAGAGAGAGAGAGAGAGAGAGAGAGAGAGAGAGAGAGAGAGAGAGAGAGAAACTGGAACACTAAATTAATCCTGATCTAAATTCATTAACATATTAAAAAAGGGGAAGTGGACCAAAGCAGACACTAAGACGATCAAAGTGACACAGACACACACAAAATGTGAGACTGGATTAATACATTGCTCACAACAAGTCAACAGTACAGTGAAAAAGCACAGATACTGTAAAGAAAAGTGTTTCTCTAACACACAAAGCTTTTTATTTTGACAGATGAAAGAACTCTAATACACCCAAAAGAGAACATTCTGTGCCCTCAGTTTAAGGCACACTCAATTCACAAAAAATTCTTTATCAGGTTTTGTCCAAAACAAAAGCTGGTGAACAACGACGCAAAGTGGGTAGCAGCATGTCTATGACACATACTGTCAGAAAGAGAAGTCACTGAGCTCCTTCCAAAGCTCATGCTATAATAAACTGTATACACCAGGGAGAGCTAAAAATATGGGCTAGACAAGCTGACACGCTGCATTTGCAAAAAGCTGCACGTTGTACAGAGCACCATCACTCCTTCTTATCATTCACTAGTTGCTGATGCTTGTTGTCTGTGCTGTGTATCAAACACGTGATATTCACTTACAACTGTACACTGGCATGTCTATAATACGGTTACCAAATTACAGGAATATTCAAGGTGTAAACTTTAAATGGGAATTTATGAGAATTAACAATAGAATAGAAATAAAGGGGTTATCTGCTCAGGCTGTATTTACCATGTCATGTGGGAATTAAACCTTTTACCATATAAGCAGACATAATACAATAACTTGCTAACAAATAATATATAAAATAAAGGTTTTACAGTAAAGATTGAATGGAAATAGAATAATTAAAACTTGTCAATTAGCATGTTCAATCAAGCTACATCCCACATGGTAACAGCAAGCTAGCAAAAACTAGCAGATGGTGTTAACAAGTTATAAACCGCGTACTTTGCTTTAGGCTAAAATCTGTTGGTTAACTGAAATATAATAACAATTATAAAATGTGATTAAAAAAAAAAGAAAAAAGAAAAAAATCACACAGTGATCTCACGGTGAAAAGGTCCCTAAAACCATGTTATTTGAGACATAAAGGGAAATACTGCAGCATCATTATATATAGAATGTGTCAGATATTTCTTGAAATCTGGTAGGTAGCAATATCTATCTACTGTTCCAGATCTTGTAGCAGTGTTAGCTGCAGAAAGAAACGTAGTAAACTGCTTCCCTACTGAGTCATTACAATGCCTGTTCTTGACTCTTATTAAAAAAAAAAAAGATGTGCATATAAATAAATATATATATATAAATATACAACAACCAGTGACAGATTTGTAAACTGAGATAAAGATTACATGCAGTATTTACAATGCCAGAGCTGTTTTCTCTCTTTCCAGTGAGAGATGCAAATTATATAGTAATCAATCACTTTGGACTTTTTGCATAGTTCAATGAGCTTGGTGACTTGAATTTGTGATGAAGGAGGAGACGGCTTAATTTGCTAAACTATAGGATTAAGGGGTGTTTTATCATGTATGTTATGTGCATATTTGAGAGGGGGTGTTTTGTCCTCTCACCTTGGCCTTCCCCATGGGACCAGCTCTTGCAACTGATTCTGTCTTTTCCCAGATCTGAAACCCAGGTGGAGGCACGGATCTCGGCTTGTCTGGTTGATATCTCTCGGTGGATGGCCGCACATCACTTGAAACTCAACCTTGACAATACCGAGCTCCTTTTCCTTCCAAGTAAGGGCTCTCCCATTCAAGACATTATTATTAAAATCGGCACATCTTTTGTTTCCCCGACTCTGACTGCAAGGAATCTGGGTGTGACGCCGGACAACCAACTGTCCTTCGGTCCCAACATCGCTGCAACAACCCGCTCCTGCAGACACACTCTGTGGCAACATCAGGAGGATACTTCCCCTACTGACTCAGAAGGCGACGCAGGTTCTTGTTCAGGCTCTGGTCATCTTCGGCCTTGACTACTGCAACTCCCTCCTCGCAGGACTGCCTGCATGTGCCATTCGACCTCTACAGCTCATCCAGAATGCAGCAGCCCGACTGGTCTTCAATCTACCCAAGTTCTCCCACACTACACCGCTTCTCTGCTCCCTTCACTGGCTACCAGTGGCAGCCCAAATCTGCTTCAAGACTCTGGTGCTTGCCTACCGTGCTTTGAATGGATCAGCCCCTTCCTACATCCATGCCATGGTCGAACCATACACCCCAGCGTGTTCACTTCGCTCTGCGTCGACCAATCGGCTCGCCACTCCCTCACTACGAGTGGGATCCAGATTTCCCTCAAACAAAACCCACCTGTTTGCTATCCTAGCTCCAAAATGGTGGAACGACCTCCCCAATGATGTGAGGATAGCAGACAGTCTTCACACCTTCCAGCGCAGACTGAAAACTCCCCTGTTTCGACTGCACCTCAGCGAATAATGAAAACAAAATAACTACTTTGTATGTTGCACTTGTATTGGTTTGGCTTATTTATAGCTAATAGTTGAATTTGTATTCTATTGTTTCTGTATGTTGCACTTATGTTGTTGCACTGTTGAACTGGCTATTTGAAGACAGTGTTCACTTATACAATTATACCTATTTGAAGCTATCGTACTTACAAGATTCTTGCTGTTCGGAGTTGTATCTGCCATGATTGTTTGCACTTTTTGTACTTCGCAAAAGCGTCAGCTAAATTAACTGTAATGTAACTGTAATGCAGAGCCAGCAACACACCCTGTCACCCTGTCCATCATCCCGCCTTAAAACAGCTGAGTCAGACTCTCTGCGTCATTACAATCAGGCCACGATCCACAAAGATTTTAGCTTCTGTGTGTGTTTTGTGTGTTTGTATGAGTCATAGATGTGAGACGGTGTAAAGGTGTGTGTGTGAGTGAGTGAGTGAGTGAGTGAGTGAGTGAGTGAGAGAGTGAGAGTCAGGCGTTGCAGTGATCCATGTGTGACCTCCTGGCACACAGAAACACAACGTGGGCTATTCAGTGATGTAGTAAAGCCACCGTTCCATAGCTGGTTTGAATTAGTCTTTTTGCTAACCAGTGTTGCTGCTGTGAATGAACCATACTGGTGAAGTGGATCCATAAAGCAACAGCAGTGTATGGTGATGGGATTTATCAGTCTGTAGTTTAGTACTCTGCTCCATAGTCTTGTGAGCTTAGTAACAGAAGCTAACAGGAAATAAACTGATGACAAGATGCCAAGCTAAAGTTGATTCTCCAGGGAGGACACAAAACTATGTATTATTCCTTTCACTGTTTTGTCATTAAGTCCTTCTCTGGCTCGGCAATTTTTTTGAAAACAGGGCGCCTGAAGGGTTGTAATCATGATGAAATCAACATTCTCCGTGCCTCCGGAGCAGTATTACATTTCCGTCTGTTCCTGTGTTCCTGCTAACTGGATATAATCTAAATGCGAGAAAACATTTTATGACTCACAGGCTCTTCTGGCAAAACACATTGTTAACATTTATTTATAATACTCAGCCAACTCTGTGTTTAAACTGCTAATGGATGGTTGTCCTATGGATGATTTGTGCTACCAGATTGTTTGCTGGATATGCCATAATACACAAAACACATTGTAATGCTCACGCATGACTAACTGCCGATATCATGTCGCTGAAAAAAACAGGGGAAGAAAGGAAATTGAGCAGAAGAGAGACTCACTAAGATCTTTAAAAAAAAAAGTTTGAATGTGTTTCACTCACACCCTGACTACTATCCAACATTCTTAGTGTGTTAATCAATGTTGGATCATCATGGTATTAGGGAAGGGCTTCGAGGAGGGATAGAAGGATAGATGGGGGCAAGAAGGTGGAATGAGAAGACTTTGCGGTGAGAAAAATCTCAAAGTTAATGAGGCTGAATCTGCACAGCAAGCAGTAAATTAACATTTGGTATGGTGTGGGGCACGAGCAACACATTATTACCAGTCAATAAAAGCACTCTGCCACATTGTTTTAGGCTGGTCACGCTCTAATGCTGCCCAAGTTTGAAAATAAATCTGAACATTTTAGACATTTTCACATTTTTAAATTATGGTAAATTGCTTGACTTCTTTATGATGTGTGACATTATTTTTAGACTTTTAGAAGCTAGAATGAGAGCAAAAGCACATGTATATTCATTTCCTGGCTTTTGATATTGCAGCGGTCGGGTTGACATATTAGTTAGCGTCCCACTCCGACACTACAGAGCCTGAATGATGTCGGCAGTGGCACTGACATGTCTTTTAATCATTTTTTAATCCTGGGTTACAGACATTTTGACAGACTTTTGGGACGAGGACTACAGAATGTGTATGGACTCTCTTTACAAAGGGTTCAAAGGGCCTACGAAATGATAAACATGAATTTCTACTGATGATAGTAAATGCTATTTGTGGTGTAAAATGATGTGTTATTTATGACACAATGATCGCAGTATTTAATAAATCATGATTTAGTATGTCGACCACCGATGTTTACATTGCCGCTACCGGAAACACCCGACCCCGTGTTCTGACGTCACAAGTATAAAATAGTCCACCAGTTGAATACACAGACATACACAGGCAGAAGCGGCGATGTCGGACTCTGGCTCGGATATTTCGACAGAATCGAGTGACAGTGAGTTGTCACACTTCAAGAAGAGGAGTTTATTGAAGAGGATGCCGGTGTCAGTGGATTTAGATCATGCGGGCGAGTTTAACGTGGTGGAAGCAGAGCAGCTCGAGACACAGTATTCAAGATGGAGACACAGACGGGAGCGGACAGGCGGATGAACGTGACGATGAATCTGGATTTGGCGGAGATCCTGTGCAACAGAACACAGACACAGACATTTGACTATAGTTCAAGCTATCGATAGCTTGCTAGCTGAGTCGATAGCTTGGTTTCCTTGAATTGTTATGAACCCGACTAGTTGTCCGCAAATTGCTCGATCCCTAAATATTCAATTACTTCTCTACTTGGACACATCGATGTCTGTAAAGCTTGATAACTTGATTCTTTCTCAAAGTTTCTGCGGTTGAGGTTCTATTGTTGTGTCTGATGTCAAACGTCATTTATTACGAGGCTGTATATAAAGCATTAGCTAACAAACAGACCGGAGGACAGCGCTGTTTTATAAAGTATAGTCTGTATACTGACCGTCTCACCTATAGTGCTTACTAGCCTGTTCTGAAACACAGGCATATAAATAGTATGAAATTAAGATGACGTTAATATTGGCCTTTTTTCTGGATATTGCATATTGTGTACATGTCCTTACCTCTCTTCTTTTGTACATTTAGGTGTACATGTGAAAACTGTACAATTATGGAAGCAATTGAAGAGCTGCTGCCAAGAAAAGGATGTCATGGAGGAACTTCAATGAATATGAGGGACATGGTGCAAACATAACCTGCATAACAGATCACCCAGGATTCAAATCAAAGTGTCTGGATGTTTGGGTGTTGCAGACAGCCTACCAAAGTTAATCGAAGAGGGACAGACAACAAGCAGGTGATCAGCCACGTATTGAGTAAGTTACTTGTGTAATGTGTAGAGCTCAGAAACTTTAATGTATTTTTGGGAAGTCGAATGGTCACTCTGGCAAAGTTACAGAATACATAGATAAATAAGCAAATAAGGTTGAAGTGATTACCATTGACATGTATTATCTTGTATGTTACAGAATGTATCGCTATGTGGCATACCGCCAGCTGGTGAGATTTTGTTGGGGAATACTTGGTAAGAACCACAGAATGCCATCATGTGCCATTAAGATCTGTGCTACGTTTCCATCTGACAACTACACGTCGTTCAAGTATCGGCACTTTATTAGAGTCAATAACAAAACACAATGTCAGTTCAGTGATTGAATCTGCTTCTATACAGCACAAGCAGCATCCCTTTTGTTTAGTTCTTCCAATATATATGATGCTGACCTTTGGAACAACCAACTTGGATTGGAACTTGCAGTCCAGCTGACCTGACACTGTGGTCGCGCCTGCATGGACTTGTGGTGTGTCCGTGGAGGGAGATCCGTCTGCACAGCAATTTCTTTCTGAAATGTACAAAACACAACTTTACTAATAAATCTTTCAAACCAGCTTGAAATTGTATTGCATGTTTATACATGTCTGTGTAAGGAAAATATCTAATAACATTCATAATAAAAGATGTGGTTGAATTGATTGAGAGAGCAATGATATCAAATATAAAAACAAATATATGAATTATGTACATGCATGTGGTGATTGTATTTTTAACACGTCATGTGCAGGTCTACTGGTACTACAACTGTAATGTACAGATGACGTACAGTCTGTATACTTACTGATGTACACAGCTTCCTCCCCAGTGTGGATGTCCAATAGATGGTCGCTGATCATACAGGTATCCTCAGTTCTGTCAGTGGCTTCATTCACCAATGTTTCAATACTATTAATATAGGGGTGATAGTTAAAAGCTTAATAGACTCACGCTTTTACTCAAACTACAGAATAAAATGGGGAAGCCTGTTATAAACATTGAATCTATACTTAATTAAGCTAATGAAGTGTAATTAGCTAAAGTTATTAATACTACAAACAATAACACACAGATATTAAACCCTAGGGCCTGGTGTGTAGATAGATAGATAGATAGATAGATAGATAGATACTTTATTCATCCCGAGGGAAATTTAGGAAACATTTACATTAGTTTACATTTGTATGTCAACTCGTTACATACAGTAGGCCTAGACCGATTATGGCTTTATGCCTGAAACAATAAATACAGTAAACAAGTAGCACGGCTTACCTTTGCTCTTTCCCTTTTGGCGAATGCATTTCGTCGTCTCTTTGGTGGAGGACTCTGCACCGGCGGACGTGTTTGAATCGGCGTGCTGGCTTGTGCTGGCTGGGGTCTCGACAGTATTGTAGGCACAGCATCTGCGTTCAGTTTTAAATTCTTTTTGAATCTCATTTCCTTGGCGAGCATAGTTTGTTCGAAACACGATCTCTCAAAGTACTGCCCACAAATCGTCGGTTTCATCGACGCACTTGTCTTGTCCATAAATGCGACATTTTATCCTCTTTTGGCCACAGAAAGCTAGATTTGGAGACGGCCCCACATCCCCATACAACACATCGCTTCACAATTATCCTTGACGATCGATTGTTGTCCGTTCTTTCTCGAAATAATTGACAGCAGTCTTTGCTGGACGCTTCAACGCAGACGAACACTGGCGGTGGCTGTAACGCAGACGAACACTGACGGCGGCTGTATTCTACTTGCGGCGGCTGTATTATATTTGTGATGTCATCGGCTGAACATTGCCGAAGTGGATGCTCTCGCCGCAGCGATCGATTGTTGTTAGCGGAAGTCATTTTTATGCTGTTATGATCGTGATTTATTACGAATACATCAATATTAAAAATATATATATGGCACATTCCACAATAGATATGCAACCTCTATCATATACCAAGCCCAATAACACTTAAGGACTTATTTGGATATATATCAAGCGTTAAAATAATTTTGCACAAGGTTTGCTCCTTGGACATTTTCTGGATTTTTCAGCTACTTTACCTTGCCTTCATCAGCAGATTAAGAATGCTCAGTACTGACTGCTGCAAGCTGTGCAAACTAGTGGCTGACAGGACAGACAAAATAGGATTTCAGGATGAACAAATGGACACATATCACAATACTCACACAGTGGGCACTGGGCTATATTGTGATAACTTGCACTCACGGCATGGCAGAATTTGGGGGCAGTAGGACCATACAGTGAAATTATTCACATTTATATAATACTAATTTGTTTTCCCCAAACATTATTGCTGAATAAGTGCTATATTTATGTATCGCATGCTAGTCGTTTAGAGATGGTCGTGCTGGCTTGCCATCAACCACTGCATACAAATAATACGACTTGGGTTTCACATCCTGGGTCCAGCATGTGGTTACATTTAGACAACAAAATCACCTTAACTTAAGTAACTTAAGTAACTTTGATTGCCAAACATAATCATAAAATGATTTGCCGTTGCAAATTAAACACCTTGTCTAGTAGACATTAAAAATCAGAAGTGTGGTAAACACTAGAGGCATGAACAAAAGGAGATGGGATGAAGGGGGGAGACAAAGAGGTAGAAGAGAGGTTGGGGAGAAAGTACAAAACAGGAAAGAAGGATGGCGGGATGCAGAGAGACAGAAAGATAGCCGACGGAGAAAAGTGCTGAGGGCATGGTGAAAGAACAAACAGTTGCTTCACTTTTCCTCTTTCCATCTAGAGTTTAAAATTGAATTAGCAATGAAGTATTTATACAAGTGCAGTGTGCATTTTCCAACTCGATGCCTTTGTACAGTAGACAGCGGAGGAGGATAAGTGCAAGGAGACAAACAGCACTGATGATTGGTTAATTTTCTTTTTTTCTTTATGCAGGTCATGGGCATGATGACAAATTCACAACCAGAAACACCCAACAGCAGATCATACCCACAAGGGGGAGGAAAAAGAGAGAATAATAATGAGAGAGGAGTAGCAGAGGGATGACGAGGAAGTAAAGTCGACTGAGGGGAAGCACTCAGTTTGAGTTTGCTTCTAGCAGTCTCCCCTTACGTCGTGTTCCCAGCCCGGCTGCCATCAATGAGTGCTGATGCAAGCTCTCTTGGATCAGGAGGTGTGAAATTATATCCGTGAGTGAATGGCAGCTGGTTTTGGCAGGGAAACCGCTGATGTTAGATTTTGTCATTTTCAGGAGTTTTACAACTTGAAAACCAATACTGTTAACAGTACGTATTCCTCTTTAACCAAATCCCTTTCATTTTACAAGGATGTGTGTGCGCCCTGTCCACGAGCATAGATTGGCTACTGAGTGATGAGTCTAAAGAGAGAGAAGCCATTACATCTGCCATCAAGCAGTAATCCCAGTGACACATGACACCCTCCTCATTGTACAGAGAAACACACACACACACACACACACACACACACACACACACACACACACACACACACACACACACACACACACACACACACACACACCTCAATGGGTGAAATAAAGGTGACACTACTTGTCAAAGAGCACTTACTTCCAGTGCATCAAGTAATTAACATTTTTCAAACGTGTCTAGTTTTTCAAACGTCATATTAACTGCAACATGGTTGACGCCACTAATCTCTGAACGGAACATGTCATATCCCAAATGACATGGTATGACTTACTTGTATTTTGAGTGTACCCTCACAGATTTGTAACTTGCTATATACTCCCTGCCTTTGCAGGAATGCTAATAATCTAATATGTAGCCTCCAACAAAATATTGTGTTTTACGAAGCAGCTCCTAAGCACAAAATGTTTGTAACGGACATCAGGTCTATTAAAGCCATAGCCAGGGTGTAGGATTGGGATGAAGCCTTGTGTAAATAGGTATTATTTCTTGCAGGGCAATTATATTAAATTGCACTGTTTTGTATGGGTGTGTCCATCACATTAGATTTAGTATTTATCAAACCAAGATTAGTTCACGGCCTAATAATATCAATGTGGTGTCAGTTTGGAGCATGTGACAAATACATAGAGTTGCATTGCATTTTCAAGCACTTCAAAATGTCTGATAAAAAACATTTGTTGCACGATGAACGTGAAACAAATATGGAAATCCTTGACTTTTGATCATGCATTATATCCATTAGCCAGCACATATACAGCAAATGTGTTTAGGCCAGCAGAGCAATGTGATGGAGTCATGATGTGCCTGAGAGCGGCTGCTTCAGTGCATTAGTGGCTCCTGCAAGCCACATGATCCATGCAGACCTTGAGGAGCACTAATTCCATTACATAATGCCCAGCTCCAGCTCTAAGTGTATGTGCTCTTTGTGGGCATATCAGTGTGTGTGTGTGTGTGTGTGCCGTTGTGCCAGTCCGTATCACTTTCACTCTTCCTCTAATGATTCTTAGGAATTAACGGCGCTCAGTTACTTATTTTGCTAATGACCTGTGATGAGTGAACTATATCATTAGTACTAGGCATATACTCTATGTAGGTCAATTATAGGACTGTTAATGTTTGTGTATTCATGCCAAACCGTCATGGAACTGGGGTCAGTGTCAGGAGCATGCAGCCACACGCAGAATACACGATATGTAGGTCTATGCACGTAATGCGGAACCAAAGCGCGAGTTCTGCCTGGAAACTTTATGCCGTACGCCGTTTGCAACATGTAGCACGTATCCTTATGGATTTGGGGTTTTTCCCCACAGTTGTACTGAACTCTCACCAAAACCGTGAATTCTATGTACCGTTACATCCCTAGTCAATTATGTAAATTAAATGTGTTTTATAACTGTATTTTAGATGTCCCCATGTGACATGGAGCTGCGTGGGATGCAAGAATACAACTTAATGTCTCAGTGCAATCCCTTATTATATAATGACAATAATAAAGTCTTGAATCTTGAAGACAAATCTCTAGAATCTGGACTACAATTGCTGTCTGACTCATGTTTTCTTGTTGATGTAGTCTCATCAAGCACTGAGTTGAAATGAAACTCAGCATCCACATTATTCTGGGACCAACTGCTGAGCAGTTTGAGAGTAAGCGACAGCAACAGGCTTTTTTCACTCCAGCATTTCCTGTTTAGTGGGTGATCTGTGCAGCCAGTTAGATGCCTCATCGCCAACCAAGGCATGCCCTCGTTCATCTCCTCATCCCTTCATCATTCACTCCACTCGCAGTGTCACACTGTAATCACCATGGTAACATCAGTCACTTCAGAGCGCCTGCTGACTGACCCTAGGGTCACAATAAATTTAGTAAAAAGATTTACGGCATTTACCCCTACCTCTGCGTGCCAGGGCTGCACATTGGTTGGCCTTGCTAACAATAGTGATGGATGCTCTGACTAACAGGTACCGGCTGGCAGAAGAGCTGTGAGACTTGAGGAACTCAACGACCGCACATAGATCTTATGGGCCATCGGCGCACTGACTCTCTGACCATGCTAGTGTTGAAAAACAATGGCAAAAAAATGTAGAAAGATTCATGCATAAGTGGAAAATATGTTATAGCACAAACTTAACACAAAATTATGATTTTAGCATTTCTGATTTATGGTCTGAGATCAAAAAGTGGCAACATAACTCCCACACTTGGAGAATCCAAACATAATACAAAGATACAGTGTAGGACAGAGATGTGGACTCGAGTCATTGTGACTTGGACTGCAGTTAACTCGAGTCACTGTTATGATGACATGACAGAAAGTTAAAGACTTGTGACTTGACTTGAGATATGACTTGTCTGTGTTCATTTTATGTTTTCAGTTTAAATATTTAAAATTGTTCAACGATGTCAATGCGGACGTTACAGGTGTCTGTGTAACGTTACCCCGGTACGCAAGCGCACACTGGGAATGGCATTGTCATAATTTCAAAGTTTTTATAACAAAATGACTTTCCTGATATTGATGGTGGGTGACAAGGCATGCTTATCTAAAATCACCTTGATCTCCAGATCAACATATTTGATGGAGTCGAGTCCTAGATAAGCCCTCAGACAGGTCTGATAAATATCGGCCATCATGCTTAAATTCTGGAATCTTCCCATGTTGTTTGAGCAGGTATGGATCCGGGGCAACATCAGATACAGTATCTGAGCAGGTGCTGAGCACACAGTAGTGATGTGGAGATAGATGGGTAGCTATAGTCTCAGATGCAGTGTAATCCTAGGCTGCCAAGTAAGTATAGCCTGTGGCTGCTTAAGTGTGTGTGCAGTGTGAGTGCAGCTTTGCTCGGTTCGACCTTGACTCATCCTGCCCCCCCTTTCCTCGGTGGGGATGAAAAAGCACCTGCACACTATTACACTAACTAGTGCTGTAGCCCACCAAAAAACATGCATATCATGTCTCTAAGAAAAAAAAGTTAAAGGCTTGATCCAATTTAAAAGCTTTCACCATACCCTGCACCACCCAGAGTTATATTCAGTATACCTCAACATGTTAACATCATATCAGTGTCCTATTTTGTAGCAGCAATACGGCATCATTTAGTTACCTGTACTTTAGTCTTACTGCTCTCATCAACACTATATGCTGACATTTTGAGAAACAAGCTCTGATAAACCGATTGTACACTACTAAAGCCGTCCTCGACAAAAATAAACACTCATGCGATTTTGTCGACTAACTGTCAATTCGTTGATTTATAAAACAAAGACTAATGCAAAAGCACCGCTTTAAATCTTGTGTTTACTGCAGCTCATACGTTTATTGGAAATAAGTCATTCAGCATGAAAAAAGAATGAAAAAAAATTACTAAAATGGGCGATTAGTCGACAAAGAGGGGGAAGCCCTATACACTACCTGTCCAGCACAAAAACTACAGACAGACAAACGTAGCAGCTATATGGTGAAGCATATTACAATAACATCTAGCAAGCTAAAGATTAAGACACATTTCTCAGGAGTTGGAGGCAACCAAAACAGAGCAAAAAGAGCAGTGAAAATTGAAATGTTATTTCTAATATTGCAATAAATACAACTCTAAATGAATGCTAATTTTATTACTGGGCTCTTCCAGACACAATCTATTTTTAATAAGAAATAATTTAAAAAAAAGGTCAGCCCACCTTAAGTGAATCTGGGCTGTTGTTAACTTCGGGAGATGGGAGCTTAGGGTTTTTGAGGAATTGTTGAATACATTCACCGAATAATCAACTGTACACACAATAAAAAGAATAAAAATAAACTTCCTGTTGTACGACAATAGCTGATCCACCTTAAAAGGTCAGCCCACCTTAGGAAAGCCTGGGCTGTTGTTAGCAACATTACACCGCTAGCACTAACGGCGCTAGCACCGCCCGATCATGGCGACATGCATTGATGTTTTCGCTTTGCGTCGATGATATTGGAGAGTTCAGTCATTGAATCAATATATCGATCCAGATAGATTTATTGTTACACCCTTAACACATAGGCTAACATGTTAGCCATAACAACTAACCAGTGTGCATGTGTGACCTTGTTTTGATGTCTTTCTCCCTCCTAGTGGTAAACAAGGTAGGAATCAAGCTTTGAAAAATAAAAGTAATAAAAAGAAAACTGAAAAATAAATACCTATACATGTTACAGGCTCATACTCATCTATATGCACACATACACAGGTAACCCAACGCACAAAGGAAAAAATCAGATACATTAGTTCCTTGAATTCTAGGACACGTACTTAAGAGCCCCACTCTCATGGGAACAAATAAACATAGTTCATTTCCTCCCCCTCCCCACTCAAATACAGTGAATCAAAGTATTCTTTTCATACATTTGTCAAATCTGGGACAGCATACAATACTGTATTTAAACACGGTAGAATTGCAACCATCTGCAGTGCTAAGATACTTAGTTTAAAGAGAAAAGGTCTGAAACTGTCAAAGACAGCAGCTGAGTGGAAAGTTAAATAAGTCCTTAATCATTGCTGCTGTGTACCCTAAAAAGCTGTCAGACAATACATTCCTCTTGGCTTCTTGTAGTTTAAAATGATCTTGAGTAAATCATCTCAAATCAAAACGTTCACAGAGGTCAGCGGATGTGTGTTTCAGTCAAAATTGTGTGATTTAGTGTATGATTTGACCGTTTCTGAATGATTGGGTTCGACTGCAATAACATAAATTACCTAAATGATCTATGAATTTGCAACCAAAGCTCTAAAATAAGCCAAGAAGATAAATGATCCCCTTTTGTTAAACATATTTAGAATGTTACCGTATATTCATGCAGATGAACAACTTCTAATTACCAAAGTTAGGCATTACTGAAAAGTATTTCTGATGTTATTGTCCGATGTGTTGTTTAGTTCGAGGACAAAAGTGGGCAGAGAGGCAGAGAAAGGAGGAAGAGAAACCGAAGAGGGTTTTGGCTAATTAGGGTTGGGTATCCATAAGGTTACATAAAAGTGGAATGAGATACCCTGAAGCTCTGCTATTTCACTCACAGTCACAGTATGTGCACGCATGCAAACATGAGAAAGCACACACTATCCATTAGCCGATCTTTGGATCCATTGTAATAAGTGCTTGCCTGGAGGAAACAGGGAAATGTACAGGCCAAAGGATGCTGAGGTACTACAATAAAAGGTTTCATGTCCCAGATTAGTCCATCCCATTGGTGACAGAGAACCTAAACAATCACTGTGGCAATTTGAAGATGATCTAGCATTTTCATTTACTTCCTTCATTTTCAGCACCGCAGCTGACTGTGGTCCAATGTTTGTTTTCAACTTATTTAATGGTATACTAAGCTGGAATTCAAATTAGCATGCTTGTTGCTGCAATTCATAAAACCAAATCTCCACAGGCACTTGAAAATTTGATACATTAATTGAGGTTGTATTCATAGTAGAAATGTCTAACATTCAGGGAGCAACTTCTCCTTTTTAGCCGATGCTGACCATCACTTTCCCCGTTTAAAATGACTAATAGTACCAAAGGCAGGTCATATCAGCTGTCAGTAATTATTGTTATTGTGAATAACTTGATAACAGGCCAATATTACATTTGTCTGCGGTCTGGTTGAAATGTTCTCTGCCAGCTGGTCTGTTTGTGAGGAAATAAGCTCCACTCTGCTCCACCATGGTGCAACCGCCAACAACTCCAAGAGAGCTTTACTTCTTCTCTCCAGCAGATTGCATCACGTCAATTTCAGGAGCTGCATTCTGCAGTTAAACTTAAATGCATATATTTAATAATAATTTAAGGTGATCAAATTATTAGCTTTTTTTCTTAACAGGACCTCCAGTATTTGGATGAAGAAGTTTCTGGATGTTAGTAGTCTACTGCTGTTATTTCAATGTGTCATACATATTTGAATCATCATTTAGGTAAATATAACTCGGACTCTATCAGTTGATACCCAATGCTAAAGGACTTTGATTGAGATCAGGGCCAATACAACTTGATCGGGACATCCCCATCTTGTTATTTCCAATCAGGTCTGATCACAGTGGTGCCCTTACACTAGTATGGCACCCCTATGCAAAAAACACAATTTTTATGCAGCGCTTTTTGTAGTTTTTTTCCAACCACTCAAAGCACTTTTACAACACGTCAGTATTCAACTATTCACACACACATTCATACAGAGGCTACCATAGATGGTGCCACCTGCTCATCAGGAGTGATAAACACTCACCCACTGTTGGCCATGCCACCGGGAGCAATTTGGGTCAGTATCTTGCCTACCCCCTGACCCACAGCCGTTATATAACTCAGTCTGCCTCAGTGCCATTTCTGCTCTTATTCTTCTCTCAAAGATTTTTTTCATTTATCAGATGAGTGAGGAAAGACAGGAAATATAAGAAGTAGATGACAAAGGTCGTTGATCTATTCCAAACCCATGACTCTGCAGCTCCATGGCATACACCTTAACCAGCAGAGCAAGCAGAATGCCCCTTCACTTTCTTTGCAGATTCCCTAACTACATTACTGTCCAGTCCATCCAGAATTATGATAGGATCTCTGTTGGCACTGCAGTGGATGACCTTTGTGCAAAGGAAAGGAGTAGGGACGAGTGATACCATGCTGCCAAGTTTGATTTACATCGAATGGAGCTAATTAACATCCCCAGAACATTAAGACTTGCCTGTGTCTCTCTGTCTCTTTGACTTGCTTCCTCACTCCCTCTGGATACATAGCAACAATCAAGTGTAGGGAAAAAAAGACAGATTCAGAGAGATACACAAAGAACAGAGATACGTTGCAAGGTTGATGATTGAGGTGAAAGTGAGGGAGAAAGGCCACTGAAACAGAAGCAGTGAAGCAGAAATGGGTTTATTTTTTGCTACAAATGCTTTCTTATTGCTGCATCAAATGTGTCTTAAGCGGTGAAATCCTGTAGACAACGATACAATAACAACAACTCTTTACAAAGAAGCCAGTTGAGATGGAGAGTTGTTTTGAATCAAATGACCATTAATGAAATATTAAACGTCTGTCTATTAAATGTCTGCCTGATGGATTTTTGAAGAGTAAAATTAACTTAGGTAGCGAACGTTAAGTGGATGGCTAGCTAAGTGCAGTAACGTTAAGTAAGAACTAAAACTGGCTCTCACAAATCAAACTATACCTACTGACGGGATAAATAGCATTCATGTCATTCACTGTCAGCTCAGTAACTTAATTTTTCATTTTGACCAGTAACAATGACTAAAACGTCCACACTGCTGTAATATGTAATCCGTTTAAGTTTAGTTATTTATTATACTGTATTCAATCATTTTAATATTAGCAGGTCTCAAATGGTTTTAAAGTGTAAGAGTACCTAGATAAAACTAATCCGAAATTAAATGTCTAATTCTGGCTACTTTTGTAAATTTAAATATTTGACAAATATTAATGCAACAATCCAATATTACCATCAAGTAGTCCTACTCACTGCCCACAATGGCCTAATACAACCACAATTTAACAAAAGGAAACAGTACAGCAACATTTGTATTGCTCGACACATCTCTGTCGTCAGACAATAAACAGCACATCTTCATTCTGCCAAACAATTTGGTCATTTGTGAAGTCCATAGCTCATAAATTGAGAGTAACATGTGTACACAAGCCATCTTTTCTTCAACATGAACAATATTCACATGACTATTGTCTAACTGCCTTAATGCAGATCTTGCATAGTCACCTGTATCATGGTGCTATGTCCAATGTAATCCAATCTATGATGGGAGTAATGTAGTCCTCACATAACTGGTGTCCACACCATATGATCTTAACTTTTGGTGGCATTTGGTGTAGTTGTTGTAAACGGCATTCGATTGACCAAACCATATATTTATTGTTTTACGTGAATTGTTACTATAATAGAACAAATGTTTGCTAATTACATTATATTCTGCATATTGTTCTATATTTAAAATTGCTTGAAATTGAATACCTTTACCAAGAATATTAGATTTTTTTAGATGACAATATTATTATATGTATAATTTGCTGACAACATAAAAGTGATTTGGTGTGACTGTAGGAATATTAACACCTCACGACATCACCACATTTTCATCACTACAGTAAAACGTACCTTTAAGATTCCTGCTGCATGGCCTCGGACACCCTGAGCAAACCACAGTCAGGACAAACAATCCGTTTTTAGGTTGAAAGAATATTAAATACAGAAAAGAGATTACCCTCCATGTGCTCTCTAAAAAAAATATGCTGCATTCTTTTTCTTTGTGTTTCTGTCTTTCAGACAATTGCCACACACACACACACACACACACACACACACACACACACACACACAGAGTGAATATAAGAAGACATGTCTATTCTCTGTTGCCACAAACTCCACATCATTATGTGCACACAGAAATATTGCAGGAAGTAATTGAGAGCTGGTATTGCATTGCATTGCAACACTGAGCCTCTGCACATGGCATAATGCTGTAAATTCCACTAATGGATAAAATTCATAAAAGTGTTTTTTTTTTTTTTTATCCATTCAACAAGTGCCTTACATGATAGAATGCATCATTTCAGTGCTTCCAAGCATGAGTGCAAGGCGGCGCAACCCCAATAAAAACTACACCTAAAGGCACGACCAGAGTGTGAGAGTGCAGGGGAGAAGTGAGACGGAAGGCTGAGAGAGGGATCTCCTGCCTACGGGATATATTCTGCGTGCCTAGTTTGTCACAATACATTTAAATATTAATTCACGACACAACTAATATTACTAGCAATATAATAGATCATTAGCTTAGACTTCTTGATTAAACAACTCAAGCGAGCCCCCCCAAAAGATATACAAATGTGTTGCATCTATAATTAGAGTGTACCTCCATCTTCCCCCTCCATTTTACATTTTCCCCAATAAAATAAATCAGTTTTTATGAGGGAAGACACCAAATCTAAGACCAACACAGCTTCGTGGGAACGAATAGAGCATGCAGAACATGTCCATGGTGATGGGATTATATGCATACAAATGCATGTAAGTGCAGTACACTGAACTTGCATTGCATTAATATGAATGAGCTGCACCCATGTAAGGCTGAAATCCCCCCCAAAATGCTTGTGAAAGAAAACTGACATTGACATTACCTGTTATCTACCAACAGCCTATATTGATCCCACCTCTAGTAGCAAATAATAATCATCAGCTTCCTTTTCCTTCCCCTGTATCAGACCGAGCAAACACAACCTGTACCAGAGCATATGTGCTTGACTGGTTAGCCTACACACACACACACACACACACACACACACACGCACCAGCTGAGGCCGCAGGACCAACTGTGTAATTATACATGTGTAATTGCATTCTCACTAATCTTGTACAAAAGATGCAGTGAGAGAGAGAGAACCCTAGAGAAACAGAGAAAGGCAGGTAAAGGGGGGGAGATGGATGTAAGAAACACCGTCACCTCCCCAGTCTCTTCAGACAGCCAGCCATACCTTGCGCCTGCGGTCCCTGGAGCGATTCCTCTTTTTTATCTTCTCCTCCTCCTTCTCCCTCTGCTCCTGGGCGGCGGCCTCTGCGAGGTCCTTGGTCTTACGGAGCTGCTTGGCGGCTTGCGCCATGGTGCCGCTGCTACTGTTGCTGCTACTGGTGCTCTAGTCGCCGTCGCTCCAGCCCTCCTCTCGTTTGCACTACCACCAGTTGTCCCGCTTTCCTCTTCCTGTGTCCCTCTGTCCCCTGAGCCCAGTCACTTACTATCTCTTCTCTGGTGGCCACCACGACATGTGTGCATATAAGGCAAGCGGTGGGGACGTCTGTGTCCAGTTATCTCTGTGTGTGTGTGTGTGTGTGTATGGATGATGTTGACGCTACAGCAGCCACAAGACAGCCTCCAGCAGCCACAAAGAAAGATGCTACAGCTAGTGGTGCTGATGCTGCTGCCTGTGCCGCGGCTGCTACTCATCCAGTCAGCTTGCACTGCGCTGAATTGCCTCCCCTCCCCCTTCTTTATTTCCTACCTTCTCTACTCTCTCCTCCCTCTCTCTCCCTCTGCTTGCACAGACCAGTCACGCAGTCCTGTGTTCAGCACGGTGGGGATCCTGCTGCAGAGCTCCCTCTGTTTATCTGTCAAATGTCCTCTTCTTCCTGCTGCTCTGCCTCTTTCTCCAGTCTTCTTCCCTGTGCTCAACAATTCTCTTTCACAATAGCTGCTGTTGCGTCTTGTACAAGTGAGGTACAAAAGATGAGGGAGCCAAAGCTGAGGAATGTCTTCAAATTATATTTTTCTGCACGTCTTCGCTCTCTCTGACCATGGCTTATCCACAGCACCTCCCACCTGGAAACAGATGGAGAGAAAGAAGAGCAGTGAGAAAGATGGAAGCTTGTAAAATAGAAATTGTTCTTTTATCTAAAAAACAGTATCTGAGTGCTTGGTTTTCTGCGGAATGAGTCTTTGCACAGTTTGGTCCCTTTTTGACTATTAAAAGGTTGATGTCAAGGAAACATGGTACCATACATTAACATCTACACTAGCCTAGTTTCCTAATGTTTAATGTCAGAAGCAGACAGAGGGAAAAACATCAGCATGAATGCTTCATAAAAACTGCATGTCCTCTCCCTCCCCTTTCATTCCACCACTCTCTCCCTCTTTCCATCACATCGGGAGGTCACGCATGGCTGTTTGATGTCGCAATTCAGTATCAGATGAGTAAACAACAGCATGAACAGACACTATGATTTAAAAGTGATATAGACATAAAGACTGATTGGTCTAAGTTTTGATTTCTATAAAAAAACTATTTCTGTAAAAACTATAACTTTCAATAATTCCAATTAATCTCTGAAATGATTTGCTCGTCTAAACTACTTCAACATGTTGTCCTGAGTTTCAGTTTCTATGTAGTGACTTAAAATGGTAACGTGTTTCAATGTGAGCAATTTAAGTGACAAATGAATTACACCCATCAGGCAAATGTATGAAAATACTTCTTGATGCATCTTTTTGTTGATCTTAACAGTTATATGATGTTTTTGCTTTCTGTTGACCACACTAACATCACTATCTGAATGATTGCCCCCTCTCACCCCTGCAACATCATCTTTCTGCAGAATTATGTTGGATGTACTGTGCAGCATAGCACTCAACAAAGATACCATGTGACAAGACTAAGAATGCATACATTTTATATTCATAGATGGCATCTGCCAACATACTAACACCGGATCCATTCCATAATTGGACAGCTTTGTATTTTATTTTGCCTGATGGTAATGGATATATTAAGCATGAGGTAAATATAATAAAACAATACCATAGTCTCCCCTGCACTCTAGATTAACTTGAAAAGTCTGGTGAAAAAGCTGTCAATGTAAGCAGACGGATGATTCAAAATTCCACATAAAAATTACCTTCAAGATGATGCATGTGTACATTCAAGGTTATGTTCACATCATAAAGACTAAATTGGCAAAAGGGTTTCAGGCCACAAGATTGATGCTCCCATGAGCGGGTTTATTCTGTAATGTGTCAAATGGTCTTTGGCAGGCACATTATATGACCTGTCACTTAGACACTTGAATGAATAAACCACAATGAAAGGATCAGTCCAGTGTACAGTTTGGATATATTTGTGCCTCCATTATCATTTACTCACATTTTGTAAGAAGAAAGATCATATATCGCTGTTGTTTGCTTAATGCTGTCCAATAGTAATGCATCACAATTACCCAACTTATTTTTACCTCATTTTGAAGTCTACATTTGGACCCAAAAACTAACTTTAGGTTTACTAGTAGCTAGCTAAAGTTACCAACTAAAACCCCAGGGCTGAATTATTTTATGGCGGTCGCATTTAGCCACTCTGTGCCTCTCATGTTTTATCATTAACGCTAACTTGATAATGCCCTCCTCATACACGACAGGGACATTACTTGGAACTTGACTGGGGTTACATGTTATTAGGCATACAATAATACAGCTCAAAACGCTTGGTATCAGTTACCGCGCGCTTCTAAGTACCTAGCTAGCCTAACTAACTTGCTAGCTGAACGAGTATAACATTTAAATGTTTTTAGGCTTATCTAACAATGGGTAACAACAGTTCCTCAATGTCTTGCTAGGTAGTAATAAAGGTCAGTGGTATTTTCTTTTGCTATTTTCTAGGTAGCTATCTTGTTAACTAAAAATGAAGATACGTATTTAAGCTTGCTAACGTTTTATAGCTAGCTAACCTTACGATCAAATAATTGGTGGGCAATGCAAATGAATAATTCATAACCTTCTTACCATAATATCCGTGCATACTTATGGACGTGTTATAATGTAATATAAATCATTTAAGGTTCATTTCCAGCCCGAACAGTCTGTTCTTCAAACAGAAACGATGGACTGTATGGTGACAAACCAGGCACAGCCTAACCACACCTTCACAGGTTTGCCACCACACAGACCTGGGCATTTTACGGCCCTTTTCAAAATAATAGCAACACAAATAACTTTCTAACTGTGTTGCTATTATTTTGAAACGGGTGCTGTTTTTCTGTATTTACGTACGCGCGCCGCGCGCGTAAACAGCTACAAGTGATGCTGACCGGCTAGCCCTCAAAATGGCCGCTCGCGCCAAAATAAGAAAGCTTGATACAGAATGCCGCGTTTTCAAGAAGACATGGACTGCTAAGTATTTATTTACAGAAGTGAAAGGTAAAGCCGTGTGCTTAGTTTGTGGTGCGCAGGTCGCTGTGTTCAAGGATTACAATTTGAGTCGCCGTTCAAGAACTTGTCTGATGAAGAGCGGGAAAAGGAGTCGGGTGCTTTGCTAGCTGCAAAACCAACAAGGACTTTTTACAAAACATTGCACATCCAGAGATGCAGCTGTCAAGACAAGTTAAGTCTTATCCCACAAAATCACTAGTAAAAGTAAACCGTTTTCTGACGGAGAGTTTATCAAGGAGTGTTTGGTGGATTCTGCAGCACTCATATGTCCGGAGAAAAAGGAGGCATTTGAGAATGTGCCCCTGACGCACTGTAACGCGGAGGATCGAGACATCTGGAGCTTCAGCTGCAGAACAGAGAGGTCAACTTTGACTTATTTTCCCCCTTGGTTTTGGATGAGAGCTGCGATGTACGCGAGTGACACTGCCCAGCTACTCATCTGCTTACGTGGGATAACTAAGGACTTCAAAATGACGGAGGAGCTGGCAGCCATGCAGTCAATGAAAGGGACAACAACAGGGAGTGATGTGTTCACGGAGGTAAATGCATGTGTGGACAAGTTGGGACTGAAATGGGACAAGCTGGCAGGCGTGACAACGGATGGTTGTCCAAATCTGACGGGGAACAATGTTGGACTTTTGAAGAGAATGCAGTATAAAGTGACAGAAATTAACCCTGAAGAGAAATGGGTATTTTTGCATTGTGTTATACATCAGGAAGTGTTGTGTAAGTCAGTTCTAAAAATGAACCATGTTGTTGATGTTGTAACTAAAATAGTTAACTTCATCAGGGCAAGAGCATTGAATCACAGACTGAACATCGTGACATAGGCTACCAAGCCGCTGTCAGGTGGCTCAGCCTGGGCAAAGAGTGTGGGACCTGAGAGAAGAGAGTCAAGACTTCTGTGTGAAGAAAGGAAAAGACGTCCCACAGCTTTCAGATGCAGACTGGATGGCAGACCTGGGTTTTGCTGGAGATGTGACTGCACTAATGAATTAACTAAATGTCAAACTGCAATGGGCCTTTTGTGCATGAAATGTACAGCGCAGTGAAGGCTTTCGTTAGAAAGTTGCAGCTTCTCAAGCCAAATGGAGGACAACATTCTCACCCACTTGCCAACACTGAAGGAAGCCACACCATCAGCTGATTACCTCCACAGGTACTCATCCATGTTAGAAGCACTGCATGGTGAGTTTTGGAGGCAATTTCAAGACTTTAAAACGGTTGAGAATGAAATGCACACGATCTTTCCCCATTTACATGCCCAGTGATGTTCAGCTCATTGACCTGCAGTCTGACACACTTCTGTCAGAGCACTTTGGGTCAGTCTCACTGCCTGAGTTTTACTCTTCCCTGAAAGAGGAGAACTTTCCACACATGAGGAGACATGCTCAGAAGATTCTGGTCCTCTTTGGATCTACCTACATATGTCAACAGACATTCTCAGTGATGAAGTTCAACAAATACAGATCCTCTATCACTGATGATCACCTGTCAGATGTCCTGCGCATATCCACCTCAGACATTCAACCAGATTTCAGTGCACTTGTTCAAGCCCAAGACAGACTGGACTTTTCTCACTGAACAAGTGAACTGAAAAACATCAAAAGCACTTACTGCTTTTTGTATAAAGTTGATTACTTGCGTATCTTTACTATTGTAAAACACCTTTTCAGTATTAGCTTGTGAAGAATACTGATGTAATGATTGTTTTTACTGTTTATTACTTCTCTAGGAGTATTTTCCTTTTTGACCCACTCCACAATTTCATATATTTATTGGAAGAGAATATCCTAATTCTTTTGATTACCAGTAGCAGCTAATCAAAATATATAATGTACTGCTTTTTATAATGGGAGAAAATTAATATTGAGCAGAATTAAGTCAAATGTATTGTTGATTCGGCCCTCCAACACAGCTCGGGTTTCTCATGTGGCCCCTTGTAAAAATGAATTGCCCACCCCTGCTGTAGAGTCATGCTGCCACTGCACTGTATAACAGTAGGCCTATGGTAGCCAGCCAGAACTATTATAATGGGTATTAATAATGGGTACTATTATACATTGGTACTAATTGGCTAATACATTCTATATTAACAATTAGATTAACTAGATTACACAATATATCAAATCAAATCAAATCAAATTTATTTGTATAGCCCAATATCACAAATTATACATTTGTCTCAGTGTGCTTTACAGACTGTACAGGTTACGACATCCTCTGTCCTTAGACCCTCGCATCGCACAAGGAAAAACTTCCTAAAAGAAACCCCAAAATTAAAGGGGAAAAAATGGAAGAAACCTCATGGAGAGCAACTGAGGAGGGATCCCTCTCCCAGGACGGACAGACGTGCAATAGATGTCGTGTGTACAGGATAAACAACATAGTACAAATACAACATTTGACAGAAATTATGTTGTGTTGGAAAAAAAAAAGAAATAGAAAGTTTGGATGAATCCAGGAAAATGTCAATAAGGCTTCCCGGTGTCCAGCAGGACCAGGTCAGCAGGCGCTGTCACGATTCATGATCCTGACGTAAACTTTATCAGTGGCAACCTGCCACATGAGAGACAGACACTCCGGGGATGATACCCCGGATGGTGAGTTAGTAACATACATTTACATAAATGCATACAGATAGGAGAGGGAGAAGAAGAGAGGGAGGGAAGGAAGAGAGCAGGGAGGTGTCCCCCGGCAGTCTAAGCCTATAGCAGCATAACTAGGGGCTGATCCAGGGCAAACCTGAGCCAGCCCTAACTATAAGCTTTATCAAAAAGGAAAGTCTTTAGCCTACTCTTAAATGTGGAGAGTGTGTCTGCCTCCCGAACACAAACTGGAAGCTGGTTCCACTGGAGAGGAGCTTGATAGCTGAAGGCTCTGGCTCCCATTGTACTCTTAGAGACTCTTAGAGACTCTAGGAACCACAAGTAACCCTGCAGTCTGGGAGCAATATATATATCCAACCAATCTATATTTCTCCAGATTATTAGATATTGACAAAAACAATTTTTTTTTCAATGATGAACCAGAATCGATAACATTTTTATTTTACCAGTGTGTAAATCTGTATACATTCACTTACCTTTTGGACGCGATTGAAATATATATATTAATATTTAGTGTAAAACTAATCATAGTGTCAAAATTGATTGTAAAAGTTTAATTACACATTTTGAACATGATACATTTAACATTGAATTCATGGTAAAAGTGTCGATTATATATGGTATATTTTACATACATAAATGCAAAAATAACAAAAGTCACCCTCAATTGTATTGGATTTTTATATGAGTTTAAAGAATATATTTAGACTATTAAACTTTTAAATGCTAAAAGAAGTGATACAACTGTCAAATTGTATAATGAAATCTTTAAAGAAGAATAATGTATACTTTGTTTTCTTGATAGATTTGTTTTAATCATTATTTCTATTTATTTATTTAAATTCATTATGTTGAGTTGTTGATTACCTTTATGAAATGTTTGTACATTAGATTAGTTTTTAAATGATGAGTTGGAGCAGATGGTGCTGGGATCTATCATTGATAAAAAACAATGGTGATAGCTGGTTCTGGGTCAGATCTGATTCCACGTGCTCCTCGGCCAAACCGTGGTCTGCTAAATATGGAAAATGATGAAGCAGCAAAATGTCGGCTCCCCGAAGAAGACAAAACTATTTGAAGGGGTTGTGTTGTGAAATATGAAATTCTATCATGATTTTTCTATCTGGAAATATCTGTTGGCCTTCATAGTTTATCATCAGCTATATTGAAAAGGAATTCAGTACGAGTAGACTCATAAGACTATACACTAAAACAAGATATTGAAATTGACCTAGATGTGATTAGTTTTATCTTAACAATATAACCACACCAGTACTTTACCTCTCTCCTACTCGACTGCTGGGAAGTGGGAGATTTGTCAAAAGGATCATTTTCTAGTTTTTAAATATGTCTTCTGTGTCAGCCACTCTAATATCATTGGGCAGGGTGTTAAATATTTTATAAGCAAAATAGATAAAGGCACCACCAATTTTCTCCTGAGTGCTTTTGGGAATAGTTAACTTGCTGTAGATGATTCACACGGTCGTTGCATTACTATAACTAAACAATTTAACACTTAGTAAATATTACTGGGCAGTAGTGGCGTGGCTGCAGGAGGGAATTATGTGTAATTTCGCTCTTCACTTTGATTTGCAACAGTTAAGTTGCTGGTACAACAATCGACATGTGGTATAGCATGAAAGTGTAATATTTATTGCCACGGTGCCATGCTCTACATTCCTGAATACATTAAACTGTTTCACGAGGATGTGATTCATGATTCTACAGGCTTGAGATTTACAAGGGACATCGCTGCTATTTAAAGCCTGAAACTGCGCTGCAACATTGAGCATCTCATGTCCACTGTGTTATAGCACCATCAGCTGGTAGCTGGTTGTTATTGCTACTAATGGACATTTTTCTGCATCTCCCTCACTACAGACAGTATCGCTTTTTGAATACTTTGTTTTCATAATTGTGGAATTGTTGGAGGAGTTTCCCTCTTTGAGTCTTTACAAATGTGTCAGAAGATGACACTGCTGTGTGGGTACTTCAGAGCCACTCTTGAGTCATGGTCATTTTCCCTCAACAAGATGGAAAAAAAGAAATGACATTTGACGTCACAATATACTGATTCACATGCTTGTAATGATAAAAACCCTGCTGATGAGCATTCATACTGTATGTACAAGTGTTCATGGCAGATTTCTTGTTTCAGGGATACTCTAATTATTATTATGATGATGATTCTTTACAATAACTTCTCAATTATAATTCTCTGCATCAACAAACGTTGGTGTGATTGTATCTAAACAAGAATATGAAATATGTGTCTAGCTAAAGTGGCGATTATCTTTAGTACTCTGTGAATCCAACATGCTGTTTTTTCTTAATTACTTATTTACATTATCATCATTGTCATTTTTTGCCTTTTTATATTTATCTTTTGTGTGGTGAGATGTTTCTCTTTGTATATGCACTTCATTGTTGTTGTTGCACAAATATTAATATACGTAATGGATATGCTCTTTAAATGTCCCTGAAACGTCCTATGTTTTGCAGTGTCTTCCAAGTTGTGTCACATGCCATCTGGACTAACTCCAAAGGAGACTCGCTATCCACCGGTCTTTGCCCTTCACTATAATTTGCACTTCCCTCAGCAAAGAACACAAAACATTCTGGGACTCAGCCAGTGCTGCTGTGTCAAATCTAGAGCCTATAGCCATTTATGAAACAAAGAAGAGAGATTGTGAGTGCTATAACAAAGGACACGTCTTTCTCTTCACCTTGATGTGATGTTTCCCTACATGTTGTTCTCGGAATAGGCGCCATCAGCTACATGTTCCAGTACATCAGATCATTTATTAAATACAGTAGGATCCACATAAGATTCAAGAGACATTGGATGTAAAGACGTCGTCATTGAAGACGGGGAGTGGGAGAAGTCTTGGAAGTGTTGGCTTAAATGTTTAAGTAGCCCAATTTAGAAAGAATTTTGTTTAGCAATAGTACATCTAATCCTCTCTGTTGGAGAAGATGTGGCTTAATAGGAGACTTTTGCTACATTTTTTGGTATTGTCCTAAAGTACTAGTTTATTGGGAGAAGAAATTCTGAAGTTAGACAGACCATTTGAACCACAGCTGGATCTAAGCAATGTATCTCTAAGATGGTTTGGGAAAAAGTAATTATTTATTCAGAGCTTTCATGTTAATAGCCCATAAAATGATTACAATAAACTGATCTCCCCCCCCCCCAAAGACTTAAAGCAGTGGACGATGGAAAACATAACTGCAACTCCGGAACGACATTTCTTCATAAAGATTGTTTTCTGTCATATTGTACTTAACAAAGTGAACTTACTGTAAACAATTAATTGGATTATTTTGGGTGAATGTGAAAGTATGTACCCGGTCTTATGCCTATATATTGTTACTTATTTTTTTCTTATACCAATATTGTTTATGTATGCAAAGCTGTGTGAGAGTTATTGTAAAATAACTTGTATTAATAAATGTAAGAACAAACTAAATACATATAAATATAAGACTTGCAATTGCTACTCTAGGATTAATATACTGCATAGTCAATATATTAACCTTTATACGATGTCATTTTCCACGGTAATATTTCTGAAGAGGGAAATCCTTTACTACTTCTACAATTACCAAAAGCAACTAATGCCTCAACTACTGGCACACAACTCAACACACTTACACACTTTAAACTGTAGGTGTCAGCAAAGTTTCAGCATAGGAATCTACCACACAGGACATGGTGGAGAAAGCAGAGCACAGGAGCACACGCTCTGAAATATCTGCTACAAAATGTAAGAAAAATTAATGCATCTGTTTTTGTCCTTATTTAGTTTTCTGTGCTGTGGGACTGCGGGGTTTTCTTGCACACTCACTTACAAATGCACTGTAGCTATTCAGAAACATTGTGAGACTTGTGTAACATGACATCTAATTAAGCAACCTCAGCATAACAATAAGCCATAAAACCCTTAAAGAACTGTACGCTACTGCTGGCCTCCTTAAACAATGCTCGGCAGGGCAGAAATATTATATCGCTATGTAAGGGCACCAATGCAGATAAACAGTGAAACAAAGAAGGCATTTGAGAGTGCTCAGCACTTCAGCTACTGCACCAACATATAAAGCTCATAATAGATTGTGTGGCATTTAGAATATTATGTTGAAATTGAGGGGTGATGTCAACACATTGTGTTAAATGTCAGCAGTCTTTTACTACTGTATTTTCAACTATTTATACAGTCGCACTAACATATTTGTTTTTTCATAAATGAAAAGTACTTTTGAAGTTGAGATTTAAGTGAGCTTAAAAGCACTTCTGGTTGCTTTATGCTAAGCTAACTGACTATAGCTTCATAGTGACATTGATCTTCTCATCTAACTCTAATCTAAGAAAGCAAATAGATACATTTCCAAAATATCAAACTATGCCTTTAAACACTAAAGTAGTTCGTAAGATTAAAAACACATTGCAACATATTCTTGGTATCACTCCTGCTCATTTGAATAGATTCTAACAATTAGATTAGAGCAATTGATTTTTGCTGCCACAAAGAAAAAGGCTCAGAATCTGTGTGTCTTTTTTGAAATCTCATGCTATGCATGACTGCTTCTGCATTATGAAGCATCCATCATTGGAGCTGGGCATGCTACAAACCACTCTGTGAGAATCAAAGTGCTTGGGGGTGAAAAACCCTTGGCGGATGTTCAAAAATGATCTCAGAGTCACCCCTGTGGAAGCCAAGACGCCACAATACTGCAGACCAGCTTCCTGTCAAGGAGAAGAATAATGCAAACTTTCTCTCTTTCCATCCGAAATGCTGATGAGGAGACTAGTGGACACGGCAATCGCTTATAATACAGTCTCCTTTTTCATTGTCAAAGCCGTTTCAGCAAGCAGCTGATGATGGTGCATCTTGTATATTTATCGGCTTTTAACACATTCATTGGATTTCTCTTAACACCTCCCAGCAGCAAGTTCCTGCTAGTTAGTGGGGGAAATATAAGGCACATTGAAAGGGTTTGATTAACTTTTTAAATAAATCCCCATTGAATGCAGCAGCAGATTACTTTGTCTCTTTCTAGCCTCGCCTCCCTCACCCTGCCAGGAAATGCTGCGACCTCTGAGGCTTGGATTACCCTGATTACTCTGGCAGGACCTGAGAGAGCAGCTCAAGAGCACTTGAGGACAAGACTTGTGCTGCTCCAGATCAATGCTCATCGACTAGGCCCTCTTTTTTTTTTTTTACAGGAGTTACATTACAGTAAATGTGTTTGCTTTGCAGTGGTTCTGCAAACTGCCACTGCAAATACCTTGTTCCATAGATTAGGAGGTGCAACTGGGATGCAGATGTCTGATCCTCCTCAAATGACAAAGCATGTGCCTTTCTTTATTGCAGCTGTAAACTTCGGTTTCAACACGTCATGTTGCAGCATGATGTGACATGACCTAATGTGATGGGAAGGGCCAGGGCGTGATGGAATGTGATGGGATGTAATGGGACATGATGGATATGATCGGATAGCACAGGGTATGTCATGATCTGAGAGGTCACATGACACAACCCCATCATCCCACTAAGCTACAAAAGCGATGGGACCCCTAACTCCAGCAGAGCTAGTGTAGAAATGTATATTCAGTGCGGTTTATGTGCAGGGCGTTCTCACTCCCAACTCGTCAATTACAGCAGCTTGGTCAGTGCGGCTATGTGTCAAATTATGACGCCCCACGTACCCCGACAGGCTTGAGACGTACAGCGCTGCCTCTACTAGCTGTAGTCATTTTGAAGAAGTAAAGCCGGAGATATACCTGCTTTCAACTATGTGTTCACGTGTGCTTGATGACCGTCTCATATTTCCTGCTTCCGTTTGGAGCATTGGTTTTGCACATCCCCGAAATGAATGTGACACAACACACGTGGTTAAAAAGCATATCCCCGGCCTTGAGGAGGCAGTCCGGTAACGTAGAATAAAGAGCGCCAAAGTCCGCCTAGGGTGGAGGTCGGGGTCGATGGATGAAACAAACTTGTGTGTGAAACTGACTTATTTAAACTTATGTATGCAAGTAAACTTACGTAACATACTTAACTTAGGCTACGTGAGGTAGGCCTACATACGTTACAGACTTACTCATTTTAAAGCCAAATCATGATCTATTTCTTAATCTAACCAATGTAGTAATATAATCAACCTAACTTACTTCAAGTACGTAATATGTCATGTACGTGACATTAACCAAGTGTTGAACTCTATCATACGAACCAGCATGATGCTAAAGGGGTCCAAGGGGTCACTTTTTCACGTTTCTAATTTACTTATTTTAACCTAAACCATGATCTTTTCCTAAACCTAAACAAGTAGTAACATAACGTACTTACCTTACGTCCCGTACGTAACATGTGTCTTGAACACAATGTAACATTAAAAAGTGACGCCAAGGTGTCCTGACCAAGTGTCCGTATGTGACGAGTTGGGAGTGAGAAAGTGTTATGTGATATGCTTAGTTAGAAAAGCACAACCCACGCCATGGAATAGTTATACTTTACTCTACCTGTTGATCAGTTGAAGAAGCTTGGCCCCTTGGCCGGCATGTTTATTGCATCACCCATGTGCTTTGTACATGCACGTACATGTGAATCCTCGAGGACGCACTAAACAGGGAAGGATGATCAACACATCAAAACCTCCAAAGAGTACCTTGAAAATGTGTAGTTATTCAAAACTTGACTTAAAGATGAAGAAAACAAAGGAAACAGTATTTTCTACTTCCAGTTATATCCCCTGGTCTTCAATCAGTAGATGAAGACTGAGATGAGATTGAAAACTCATTCTACCTGAGATCAGGATTAAAGTAGTACTCTACTTGTGGAGATATAGGTGACACAGATAGACCGCAACTCTCTGTTCTCTTCTTTCTCTTCTACATGTGCAAGGCAAAAAGTAATGCAATCTGGAGGTATCTTCTTGATGAGACTTCTGTCTTTTGAAGGAATGTCTCTTCCTTTTCTATCATTAAGTCCAGTAACATCTCCCAAACCACTCTTCCCTCTTTGTGATCGGCTCATCCTTCTTAGAAGATGCAATCGAAGCCTTGTGTCTCCTCACTGTTCAATTACTCCCAAAGGCCCATCACTGACATACACAACACTGTTTTACCACATTAACACTTCTTCTGGGAGGACAAATACAAAGCACTTAAATAGTGCGTCGTTGAAGTTAATAAAGTCATTAAAGTTGTAGAGAAAGAAAACATCCTAAACCATTTCAAACCCTCAGCAAATGAAACACATTTAGATGATCTGCATTGTCTGTTTGGGCTTCATTAGGTTTGCTAACAGTGGAGGGGAGGGAGGCAGAGGTAATAAAAAGTTAGATTTGTGTCTGCTGCAGTGTTTCTTTTAAAGATAAATGAACTGTGCCAGGAGGAGTCCTACAACATATTTAATGACTGAACACTTGCTACAAACTGTATTGCACTCTTTTTCCTCTTTTTAGGGCAGTGCCGTTTTCGAGCTGGCGTGTGGAGCAAAAAATTAAACTAACTTCACTGTCCCGTTGCCCCCTCTCTGCCTCACTGCAGAGAGACAGAGGCAGAGAGACAGAAAGAGGCAAGGGTGCTCAGAACGGGAGAGGGAGGGGGTAGAGCTTTTTGGAAACGGGGAAGTGAGCTGCACTGCAGCAACTGGGCGTTGGCTCAACACACGGAAAGAAAAAGAAGGGCAGAGGAGCGAGGGAAACCGAATAAGATGTGCAGGGGAAGTCTATTAAATGTGTTGTGAGGAGGATAAGGTACAAATAAACACAAAATGTCACTATAAGAGGAAACAAGAAATATATAGCTATCTTTTTATTGACAAAATATCCTCCAACGTGTTGCCAGAATGACTTGACTGAATTCTGAGTTAGGGCTGGCTCTACGGCTCGGAGTCAAGGTTACAAGTTCAATGGTGGAAAGTAACTAGGTACATTTAAGCACAGGATTTAAGTAGACATTCGACACATAAAGTTACATAATACATAATACATGTATTCATATTACATTCATTACAGATAAAACTGTGAAACAGTTGGTGATTATCAGTAATAATAATGTACATAATAATATAACACTGTGAACGCTGGGCTGTTTAGCATTAGTACTTTTGATCTTTAGGTACATATGTAGTTTCACTTGAGTAAAAATATCAACTTTTACTTGTAACAGAGTATGTTTTACATTTGTACTTTGATTTAAGTAAAGGAGTATTTCCTCCACCATTGAGGTCTGCTGCTGTGGGTTAGTGTACTGAGGGTTTTGTCATTAGTTAAGGCTGACATTTGCTGAGACGGGCGCAACTTTATCTTAAACTCAAGATCTTGGAGTTTCTAAAGAAACCAAATATGACAGGCTGTGGAGAAACATGTATAACAATGATACAGAAAATACATTGAATGTATTTATTTTATGTAACAAAAAACCCTTCAGTTCAAACATCATTGTAATTACATACATGTTATATACTTATAAAGTGTAGAGGGGGGAAAAAGGGAGAAAAATCCCAGTTAGTAAAACAGATCTGACTGTAAAGTGAATATTCAAACATATAAATGTGAATTAAAATAACCACTGACCCCTATTTGCTGTTTTTTCTTCACTTTGTTTAAACTGCCGCGTGCTGCTTTCGTTCTTCTTTCTCGTGTGGAATCATTCAGTTCTTGTGTTGTGTCTGCCTGTCACTTCCATTCGTTGGATATTTAGTTTGGTGTCCACGTCCACATCATCACTTTACTCTGTTTTACTATGAAACTTCTAAAACATCCTTTTATACTTTGGTACAAACATTGAAACAGTTGGACTTGAATTCATGTTCTGCTGTGTCATTGTTTTCCATTTTCACCTTTTGCAACAGCTCACACATATCTGCAGTATTTGTGTGTTCAACACATAAGCAATCAGTGGACTTCAGATAATGGATATGAATTCCAATGATCATCGCTAGTGTATCCTTCTTATTATATACCGTGCGTGCTTGAGTGTATTTGCTAGATGAAGAGAGGACACATCCGAGCACACGCAGCAGCAGGTCATTACAGTCCACCTGCCGTGTTGCAATTTATAAAGCCATTGCCTAATGTGAAGCCAGCTCTTTAATCATCCGACCCACCTTAACACCGGCAATATAATGTTGATTGTCGTAAGCAATTTTTATTTTTTACTCCCTCATATTGCCTGCTTCTGTCATTCTCTCCTTTCCTCTGCTGCCGCTCTTTCCGTCTCTATTTCTGATTCTCTCTCTCTTTTCCAGTCTCTCAATCTTTCCTCTTTTCTTTCTTTCTTCCTCCCTCTCTCTAAGCAAGGAAAATGTGCTGTGTCTGCAGGGAGGTTGTTTGGTGCAGGAGATGGGGAGTAATTGCTATAGGTGCTGCTTTTTGCTAACAGGAGAGCTGTGTTTGCTTTTCAAAGGAAATGAGACAGAGAGCGATAAAAAGGCAACACACAGAGAAATACTATGTCAAAGGAAGACATGTTTTTTTTTTTGCCATTTTGTGTGTGTAAGAGTTGCTTTTTTGTCATATTTACTGTTCTGACCAGACTCCTCTTCAGTCGCAACTAATGTCGTAAAATCAGACATTTCTTATTCACTTAAATACTCAACTCCACCATCTGTGATGAATGCAGTCACCTCGCCTCTTTTGTCCATTTCTTATGATTGATCATGAGTGTTTGTGTTCTATATTATTCTGTTAACTTTAAATACTTAAATAGAAATAAATGTAAAATAATTAATTAAATAAAATATTTTTTTCCACTAAGTTCAGACTTGAAACCAGCTCATGCATTAATAAATGTTTGATTAATACATTTCAGCAGTTTAATGAAATGTATCATAATAATACTACTTTCACAAATGTACTCTAAGAATATACTTCCAGTATATAAAATACCTTAAGTTCTCCCTGTGTGCATTATGATGATTAAACTTGTGATGTGTTGTCCTTGTAATGCAAAGCAGCACTAAATCAGAGCAGAAAAAAAAACATTTGTAACATTAACATTATCAGATCATAATTAAAACAAGAAGAATGACTACATTAACAATTTTCAAAATTATTGTAGTCATATCTGTAATGTTTTTTCCGTACCTTCTTTGTAATGCAGGAATGAAACAATGTCGACATCACACAGCAGTGACACCAAACACTGAAAATCTGATATATGGCATCTGATACCACAGTGAAACAAAGCAAAGCAAATTGTATATCTCGTATGTTAATTCGAAAATAACACGCCATGGATAAAAGTAAAGCTGTATTTGTCTGCCAAACTTGCTCCGAAGAAAAATATGTTTTTTAAATTCAGCACAAGATTCCTTTTTTATTTTTCTCTGGGTGAACTGTTGTTGATGCAATCGATTACAATTCAGGGTTTCCAGCACTGGTGCTCGACTGCATCAGCCCTGCTTCACCACTGAATGTGCCTCTTAAATATAGATGAGACCTCTGGTTAGAATTGTAATGAAAATATAAGACCCGCAAAGGTTTATATAAGCAACATACTTATGTGGAGCATACATGTGAATGTAGATGGTACACAAGCAGGTATGAACATGTATGAACACATACATTATGCTGACTTTCCTCAAATATATTCAGTCATGACTCACGGAAATGTTCCCATTTCTAAATTTGTATCTTTTTATTAATATATTCTCAATTCTAACTTCTCTTTGACTTTGAAGAGGGACAGAAATAACAAAGAAGAAACTTTTGGGAATAGAAGAAACTCCACGCCCGTCCTGCAGGGGAACATTTGCCACACCCAAAATGCAAAACACCCCCTCGTCCCTCGTCCCCCTCTGCCTCTTCAGAGGAATTGAGATATGCTGATGAAACTGCCGGGTCTCTCATGGCTGAAGAAGAATCATTTTGGCATTTTGGAGACATCAGAGTGAGTCAGGCAACCCGAGGAAGACTGTGATATTTCATCTCTGTCAGTCTTTGGTGCTTTAACTGCGCCTGCTTCTCTCTTCCTCATAGTGTATGTTCTCACACAGTGTGTGATGTGGCTCTGTTAGGGTTGTCCAACTCTTTTGTGTCTCTGATACGGCATCCTACTGTTTTCTCTGAGAGTTTAGAGGGCCAATGTTGAGTTATTTTTGTGTTTGGGAGAACTTCTTAGAATGCTGTTTCTGAATTGTTTTTAATTGAAATAGTAGAAGTGTAATTAGCAAACCCTGTCAACTCATTACCAACAAGCTGCTCTCTACGTGCTTTCACTTTTCACTTTTTTAAAAGTATCTCTAAACAGCAGACATGACTGCTATCTGGTTCATCTTAAGCCACTCGCTGCACTGCTGTGAGCTAAAAATAAAAAGTCAATAAATAGATCAGAAGTGGATCGAACAATTTGAAAGCATGCTGCAAAATATAAATGCTCCTGGACTGAATTCAACTTCTGTATCAAATATCTGTTTCATTTAGCCTGTAATGCACTTCCTAGCTTAGTTTTTGCATGCAAGGTTGATTGAAAATTTTATATTTTTTATTTCTACTGGAGGACTTTTTTATTTATCCTGAATAAACTTGCTCTGCTCACTCACATTTTGCCAGGGTGCTGCAGATGTATTTCTGCAGCCTGTGTGAGCTTCATGAAATATGCAGCGTTTAGCCCAGTCATTGCAATTCACCAGTCGGGGGTTGCGTGACTTTGAGCTTCATGACCCAAACCAAAATGACGGATCACTCAACCGTGATACTACACTTACTCAGCGTGAAGCCTTACAGCAGTTTGTAGTATGAAAAGGGAGGTTAGTGGATTATAGAGAAAAGACAAAAACAGGCATGCTTTGCTTTGAAAGTCTTCAAATGACATCAAAATGGTGCTTTTGCATGAGTCCCTGATGTTATGTGCCAAACGATGCCCATTAACCTGTACATTAAGATTTACATGTGGCTAAGGTTTTATTATAGGGTTTAATTATGTATCATACTAAGAGATGTAACTAATATACATCCTGCCTCTTGATATGCCAAAGATTTAATGGCCACACTCTGTATGTTGAATGTTTCTGTAACTAACAAGTCATTAACAAGACATTAAAGCACAGAATCTAAAAACACAGATCAGCCCTGTTTCTAACGTGCAGTTATTTTAAGCTGGGGTGCTGTTGCAGTAAGAAGCAGTGTTAAGAATCATATTTAGACTTTGTTGTCCCCGAAGAGGATATCTTGCTAACAATAAAGCCCAGAGCAGTATAAATTATCATAAGAACTGCAGTTTAGATGTACAAATCACACAATGGAATTGCACGACGGAAAGGGGAGTGGTTGTGTGATTGGGCCAGGGTGGGGGCGACTGCAGGAGTTTAAAAAAATTGGAATAAAAGATGGGAAGCACTAACTTCAAGGATTTTAGTGTAAGAGCAGAGCTGTGGCACAAAGCTGATGTAAGGTTCCAACAACCCTGAGTCATCTCCATTAGGGAAGCACGCAAACCCTCCCCCACCTCCTTCTTTCATCTATCCTTTCCCTTTCTGCGTCTCCACTCTCCATCTCATGGTCGTTTTCTTGGGAGTGAGCACGCTGAGTAGCTACAGTAACTTCTGCATTAACAAGCCACAGTATATTAACGTGTAATGTCGTGTCTCTGAACTCTGTGTTTAAGCATCCTTTTGACGCATTGAGTTTATTTTCTTTGCCAAACTCAGTATGTTTCATACAAAGTATTTAATAGCCAATTTTTCTGAGACGCCGTTGAGTATGCATATAAAATAACAAATGCATACAAATTAACAAATGGGTTGAGACGATTCATTTATTTGCAAATAAAGAAAGATAAACAGATAAAAATGAAAAAAGGGTAAAAGAGTAAAAGAGAGACAAAAGAAAGAATAAAATAACGGAGGCAAAGTTAGAGAAACTGAGAGGAACTTTTCTACTTTAACCTTCATCTCTTGCATTTAGCACAGTCACCATGGGGAAAGCTGTCTGCCAATGACATAAAACAAAACAAAAACTCAACATGAAACATGAAACACACCCACATACCTCTTTGTGCATATGTATTTGTGAGGACGCTGAATGTCATAATGCTTTCCCTTCCCCCAACCTTTACAATAAACGTTACCTCAACCCTAAAGCCAATAAAGCAAGTATTAGTATTAGCATCGTTTAGCCCTCAAACAGCATTTTGAAGTGGTCAAAAAGAGTCCAAAATACCACTGACAAACTGTTACTCAAAGATGGCGTATGTCGTAAGATAGATATGTTCCCTAAACATAAAAAATATTGAAAAGTGAATTTTTTTTGTTGCACTGGTGGTATTATCCTACTATTATCTGTCTCCTACTAAATCCCATAAAACTAAACTGCATTCCCAAGTACGGACTACGGTCGTCTTTTTAAACACGTGGTTAACATTGTAAATTGAAACAAACAAAAACGCAAAAAAATTACTTGGTTAGGTTTAGTAAAACATTATGGTTTGGCTTAATATAAGTACAGTAGGGCCTACGTTTGTTACGTTATTTAAGTTACGGGTGAAAATTTAAATAAGTAAACATTGACTTTTTATTTCACACGGGACACAAACAGCGGCTCCTGGTGAGAGCCCTGTGCTTGTGTGAGCCACCCAACCACCTGACTACCTCCTGATTGTGTTTGTGATAGTTTACATTAAAAACATCTGGAGGGATTCAAACTGACTTGAAGGATTACACTCTGTCTCAGAATACTAAGTGGCACTTAGCAGGATTGACTGCAGGCAACCCACATTGGTTCTGTGATACTGAACCTATTACTGTTATGGTAAATACATGTACCCTCATTCACCTCCAGCCATTCTCAGAATCACAATTTAATCACAACCTTACCACAGTACAAAAAATTGTCATTAAAATTCCCTTGATGGTCGTGGTGCAGCGAAGCACTGACAAGACGGAGGCTCTAACATTTACAAGGACATCGTACACAAAGCACACACTGAGTGTAAGACTCGAGAACTGAACGAATAGACTAGAACTATTTTTAGATCTACATGTAGACACGTACACACATATGGATCAAATTCTTTAGCTCTTATTTGTACAAACAGAAATGGTTTATTTAACAAGATCTTGGGACATTTTAGTGTCTTTGTGCTGCTTTTGGTTTTACAGCCTGCAACCTTACTGTTTTGGAGCATTTAGCAGCGATAGACCCAGATATGTTTTGGTTGGTGGAGACTAAAACAGAGCTAAGAGGAGAGAATAGGACTGGCACAAACATGATTTCAATTGAATAGTAATGTTGCTCTGTGTTTCCTCGGTGTGTAGGTAAGCCACTATTTAACGTTCCAACGCTGACGTTCGCCATATCAACTTCATGATGTCAGCAAAAACAATCACGACGCTGAAGCAGGTTTAATGAACCTGCTGAAATGTAGTCATTTAAATGGGGTTAGAACAACAGTTCCACCCATTTCCTCAACTCTAAATCCAAGACCACTTATACTCTCGTCCGTTTGTGTGCACAAAGTATGTGACTTTACCACAATGTCCACCTCAGGTTGCACACAATGCATGCAAATGTTATGTTAAATATGAAGTGCTGCCGTTCAGGTCCTACCTAACGTGACACGCCAAATGGTTTGTTACACAGAACCATCTCAGAAGCCGTCATTGCAAACTGTTTCTAAAAGGGCAGGCACTTGGATGAACAGTCAGTCGGGAGAAGAGCGGAAACATCTTTACCAGCGAGACCAATCCTGTGAGGTGCTACTGTCAGCTATGGCGTCAATTTTGTGTGATCTAAAGATCCATCTTCACCATCGAGAAAAGCCCTCAGTGCCATTCTTTGAACTTCTTTTGATGAAGAAATACTCCAATCCTGTTCTGATACAACTACTGCTGTAGCGGCATCTACGCTAAGCTTTTTAGGAGCCGTCATTGTTGCTTTAAAGGAACAGTCGCCTCTCTGTGTAGTCACACACACCTGAACGATGCCACTGCTGACAGTAGCTCCTCACAGGACAATGTTTGGTCTGACAAGATGGATTTTTGTGTGATCTAAAGATCCCGTTAGTCTTGCGTGATCTCGATCTCACAAGAATCCAGCTGCCGTGCAAGGTAAGGTCCTACCTATAGCCAGCGCTAATCTCTTTTAACCATGACCCCGACCTATCCTTAGCCCTAACCAAGTAGTTTTAGTTGCCTAAATTTAACCAGACAACACTCTTGTCGAGTGCCTTGGTAGCCGAATGGTTAAAGTGCATGCCATATAACTGCAACATCTCGGGTTCGATTCCTGCCGTGGGACCTTTCTTGCATATCATACTCCTCAAAAAAAAAAAATGGTCTAATGAGTCATTTAGGAGGTTGGGACAAATGTTGTTGCTTTAATATGAGGACTCAACCGTATATACAGAGACCATCCCCTTCACTGCAACAATGTTGTATTCATGCTGATAGCAACAGATACCTAAGGAGTTTCGAACGGATAGTTAGCATATCCATAACGCACACACACACTTACACCCACCCATCTAAACCTCAATGGCTCTTTTCTCACACCCGTTCTCCCCCTGTCCCTCCCATCTCTGTCTCTCTTTTCATTGCTCTCCCCTCCCCTCCCTCCCCTCCTCCCTCATTCAGCTGTATCATGATGCAGTTCAACCTCTGCAGCATGACTCCACTTTCCTCTCTGCGCCTCAGTCTGCCTCTCCAGCAGCTCATTGACAAGTCTAAGAGAAATACTGGAAAGGCTTAAAATAACAGGAGGCACACTTATAGCACACACACACACACACACACACACACACACACACACACACACACACACACACACACACACACACACACACACACACACACACTCACTTGCTCTCTTTCTCATACACACATGCACTCACCATGATGCATTGTACCACATGCACAAACAACACACCATCATTTCACATTAAGTGGTACTTTTAGTAGCACAGACAGTTTAATTCTTCCTTGATGCAGTCATTAGCGCTTTCTAAAGATGTCGTTGCACATAAATCGGACAGAAATAGTGTATACTAAACAACATACAGCTGTTCCACTGGAGGTAAGTAATGTGCTACAGCAACACATAAACAATGTTTTTACGCCTCTGTTTTTATGCTTTATATTGAAGCAGCCGCTGTCACGACTCAAAGAAGTAAAAGTAAAAACTGCGTTCCAATGATCATGAGCATGCAGGCACAAAAGAGTTCATAAAAACCCAAACGAAGGGCAAGAAATAAATATGCTTTTTTAAATGAAGAGACTAATTCTGTAGTAATGGCTGCCAGGGAGGGATATTTGACTGACTACCAACTACCACAATCCCAAGGTTGTTGTTTAACATCTTGAATGGAAAGTAGTTTTGAACACTGTCCCGGTACATGATTTGATTTGATTTGATTTGATTTGATACAGCATTCCCCTCTCATGCATTACAAGTAACCAATAAAAGCCAGATTTCTTGAAGCCACTTTGATATCACATGCAGTTCTCTCATCTTGGGGTCTTTTGTAGAAGTTCTATTTTGTGACAGTCTGAATCCCTTTATTTTTAACATTTACCAAATAGCTCCAAACATTTCATCAGTGGTTTTAGAAAAGCTACGACTTACTGTAATATCAGCATTATATAGTATGTGTCGGCTCTATTAGGGAAAATCATGTTAACCATCTTAGTTTAGCGTGTTAGCATGCTAACACTTGCTAACTAGCACTAACAATGGGAATGCCATTCATTCTTTAGGTATTTGGACAAACTGAATTGTTGGCACTAGATGAAAGGTTTGTGGACAACCAAAGTCTTGCTGAGGGGAACATGAATGTTGAACCAAATGTCATTGTAATCCGTTCAATAGTTGTTATTCCCCTAGACATTCCCCTATAAAGCACATATGTCAACTCAGAGCTGGAAAAACATGTCAGGGGTCACAAAGTCATTAGGTTTAATGTTCTGGTAATGATGAATGGTTGTACCAAAGTTTGTGCCAATCCATGACTGATGAGTAATACAATCTGACCACCAAACATACGCTGCTTTATTGTGTATTTCACTTTAAATGGGACCATCATTTACAAAATGAATATCATGCTGTATTGAAGAAGACTTGAATCTAGCGATTGAGACCTTAAACTCATTCCATGACTTTTGAATGCTAGTTAAGGCGAGTTCACATTTTTCAGACCCTTTCAGACCATTTTTCAGAAGGTTGGTACTTGGTCTGGAGAAGGCAATTTTCAATTGATTTATTACCACAGTAAACATGAGTTTATGGTCTCAATTGGTGGTTTGATAAAGCAGGACATGCTTCAGGGCGTGGCTACCTTGTTCTTGAAAAGGTCGCTACCTACTTGTTTGGTTTGGGTGCTCTCCATGTTTTCGTCTTAGAATTTAAACCCTTTCACAGTGTGTTTTTTAGTTCATGAAAGTTAATTGTAACTACCATATAGTGTCACTGATGGTTCCAAAAAAAACAATATGGGGATGGTCAAAAACCAAGATGCCAAACTCGAGGCTTTAAAACGGTCTACAAACCAATGGGTGATGTCACGGTGACTACGTGCACTTCTTATATACAGTCTATGGTCCGGAGTCTGGACCTGCTGACATTACCAGCTGTGCCCCTGGTTTGCATCCACAGCACTACCTCGTGTCACACATGAGATGCTGATGAATCTTTAACCTTAAAGCTGTTAATCATAGCATCATCTAAAACTCTTTAAGTTCATTATTGACACTACACTTAAATGGTTTCAGCATTTTTTTAAATCTCAAAAGTGTTTCACATATATAGAAAGACATTCTTCATACTCTACAAGAACTGCTGACTCATATTAGCCGGATTCAGGTGAGTCATACAAATTGAACAAAGACAACTTGAACAGCTTCTCTCCCCCTCACAATATCAACTCCACAATAATCCATCTGCACTTTGTGCTGACAGTATTCTCCAAAACAATAACATTTGTTTACTACAGTAAGTGTACAAATGGGATGAAACGAGTGCTTACAGAAACATGATTCAGCATTTGACAAGCGTTGAATGCTGTTTTATGTTATGCATCTCAGCCATGACCCCACTGGCCTTTGTTTGGCACATCGGAAAATGCGCATTGAGGCAATTTCTTGAAGAACGGGCACTGAACAGACGATTCACAGAGGGCAGGCCATTAAAATGTCTAAAAAATGATGGAGGAAGATAGAGACATAAAAAGAGAGACAGAGGATTTGCTACTGTGTAGGTGGAGACAGCAGAGGAGGGAGGAGGGTTGCAGAGAAGGAGGGTGCTGAGAGACTGCAGATTAAAAACATGATGTCAGACGACTGAAAATGGTCCAGGATTTTGGAGATACAGTAGATAGAACTCTAGAAATGAGGCTTTCCCCTGTTACACTGGTGACCAGGGAGTCAGTGCCTCACACCCAGAATATTATCTCAGAGTCAGAAATGATAAAGACTCTCCCTGATGACAGGATCATATCGTATGCATGACTCAGGTAGTTGGCACCCTAGGGAACTAGGACCTGAAGGGTTTTAAGGCCGACCCGACTTGCGACTTAAAAAAAATAACTGTCATGGAGTTAGTGTTTTAAAAAAATAGGAAAAAACAGACACTGATGGGAATATTCAAATAGGGGTCTCACAGTGCTCACCCTCAGTGGGGTAATTCAGTTTGATCTGCTCGGATTCATCTCATCGTTCACTTCCTCCACAAGATGAGAAAAGCTGCTGACTTCAGCTTTAAACATGTTAAAGGAAGACTTGACCCTCACAATGATCATTTGTATATCAATGACTCACCCCATGTTACTTTAAATTTCTCACTGTGCAAGCGTGAGACTGTTTATGCTTAAGTGTTTTAACAAAAATGCACGTGTTTGGTAAGAAGTGCACATACACTTGAATAAATAAGACTTCGATTATACTGCATGAGTTGTTAAACGCGGCTCCCATTTACTTCAATTCATGTTCATGTTTGCCGTTGAGTCATGCAAAGGTAACACGGGGTGAGTTTTTGATATACAAATGCTAATTTTGTGGGTGAAGTATTCCTTTAAGACTTGTCGTGAGGCAAGACCTTGTCAGCACATTTGAGAGTAAAAGACTAATTTAAATGTACCATGTGTGATTATGACAGCGTTAGCGTGTCCTTTCACATCAAGTGATCCTTCCTTTTTGCTCTGAGTGACCCTGAAGAACAGCATCGACGCAACGCAGGATCTTCCCCCCTCAGACATCAGGTCGTTTTATTTGCACAGCATAACATGTGTAAATGGATTTGTCTCAATGACATTGGCGCAGGGACATATTGACGACTTACACAGCCACATAATACTTGCTGACAAGCATGGTTCAGGGACAACAGGGGCTCACACAGCGAGCAAGGGGACGCCACAAACCTGCTGGAGGTGGCAGAAAGGGCTTTACGTATATACAGTTAACAGTTCAAAGCACTGTTGCTGTACTGTTAGAGCACTACTAGTAAATAAAAAGGTAGACACGGGTTTACTTTCTAAAAACATTATTAACTCAAGCAAATACAGAATATTAACCAATTTTCAAAGCATGCCATGCGTTCTTGCTTGGTGAACAATTTCATTGTTTGTTACTTTATCGTTGCATAATAACGCAGGTGCAGCACAGCCTGTTTTGAAAAGTTTCCCTGATCTACGATCTGAAGTTTCGGTGACGACCAATTTCAAATAATTCTGTATACAATGTCCAAACTAGAATTAGTAATTGTTTTGTTATTTGTTACATGTTTGAAATAAATAAAATAAATCAAAAAAGAAAAAAGTTTAATACAGTAAGTTGAGAGTGAAACCTTAATGCAAAAACACCAGCAACATTCTTTAAGAGACATTTACAATATGAAGATTAAAGCTAGTATAGGATGCTATATACTGTACTTAAAGTATATAGTGTTAATTATGGTGTTATGGTACTCTCCCATAGGACCTTATTTCTGAAAAGATATGTATAGTAGTCAACGGTGAGAGAAATACATTTTGATCCGGTTTGAATTTTGCCATGAATTACACATATGATGTTTGTCAATTTAAAAGATAATTAAGCAAAGTTCATTAAGTGAAGTACATCTCTCGTCTAGCACAATATACGCCACCAACACGGACGTTACCTTGGCTTGCTAGTTTGCTAGGTAACTTTGATATACTCCACGCACAAATGTAATGTTGTCTTACTTCATCGGTTTTATCCAGATAGACAGGAAGCGAAAGGACAAGCAAGACCCGTTGCTAGTGTAAGTACATTCCGGTACGAAACACACAAGTTGACGTCACTTATGCAACTTTTGGGTGTGTAATCTTTCTAATTACATATTTTCACTACAACTTTCTTGATTTACAAAATTACCTTTTAAATTGACAAAGATTATGTTACGATAAAAACGGGATCAAATTATTACTCATCTCTCATCGTTGACTAGCGTAAAATATATTCCCGTAATAAGGTTCCATAGTGGTCCACCTGAAGGGGCGGGACTTCATCTCTCTATAAAGTTCAAGGTCATGCTAATAGCACTGCTAGCTGCTACGTGAGAACAGGAACACATCGTACAAAGCTCTAAGGGTAATTGATAGTGACTTTAAAAGGGAGAGCAAATAATAAATCATCAGGCTGAATCACTTATCTATAGCAGAAAATGCTCTATAAAGTGCAACATAATATAAATAACTGGAATATTTATAGTTTAGTGGAATATAAAGCATGTGCACTGGTTTAGTATTCACTCAGGGAGCCAATAGATTTATACCACACCCCCTACTTGTTTTTTGCTAAAGTGACGGATTAAAACTAACGTTCACATTTTATTGAAAGTGTGATGTCTCCCCTCCTGTGGATGTACCTACTGAAAGTTGTAACTTGCTCTTTTTTTTAGGTTGCCTTTCAAAACTTTATGGCGGAGCAAATGATCTGTGGTGTACGTCTTGTTTTCCCAGGTATTGTGTTTTTGCACTTCAGGGCCACCAAACAATTATGAAAAAATGTTCTCTCAAACCTGCCAGGCTCCATACAAGTCCAATATGGCAGCTTCTTTGTGTGTGTGTGTGTGTGTGTGTGTGTGTGTGTGTGTGTGTGTGTGTGTGTGTGTGTGTGTGTGTGTGTGTGTGTGTGATAACCATTTCTTGGGCTATTGCCAGCCATTCTCCCTGTGCGAGGAGTATGTGGAACAGTATTATATCTGTGGCTACTAAGCCGTCCACAGAGAATCACCTACGAGACAAGACGCTGCATCTGCCCGATCTACACACACCGAGAGAAAGTGAGGGAGAGAGCTACTGATGCATTGCAGATAAACTGCAGGTCCTTGTGTAACCCCTCCCTTTCTCTTCTTCTATGCACCCCCCTCCCCTTCCTCCCACTCTTGTTGCTCTTTTTTGCCCTGCCACTACTAATGACATCATCACTGCCTCCACACCTCCCACTAATATCACCCCATACAGCCCGTCACACCCAGCTTACCTCACCATCTGATCCTCTTCACCATATAGCTCTCACCCATCCATCTCAACAGCCAGCAGAGCTTTGACCTTTGCAGAATACACTGCAGTGTGAAGTCTTAGAGTAAGCTCCATTACAAGTATGGGATCGTTTCACAAATCAGTTTGGCACGAACAGTTTGAACAACCGGCTGCAAACATTATTTTGCAATCTATCTGTTTTGGTATATAGATAAGAAATCCATATGAAAAACATTCTAAAAAAATGCAATTAAATCATTCATTGATATGAAGCTTCATCATAAGTAATGTTTTTGTATGCTTCTCATACAGGTTGTCTTTGACCACAAGCCTAGTACTAGACATATCAGATCAATTACCTTCATCGATATCATATTAAGCAAATTACTCGGTTGCAAGTCATTACCCTGTTATCAGATTTTTACTTAGTATACTTAGAGTATTAGCAACATGTAATTAGTAAACCAAGTATCAAAAGTAAAAGTACTATTAATGCAAAATTGCCCCATTCAGACTTTTATTACATTAGTGGATTATTGTGGCAGACTGTAAAATGTGTAAGCCGCATTTTACTGTTGTGTTCGGGCAAAGTGGAGCTAAATTAAACTATTTTCTAAATGCTTTAGTCTTTCAAATCCTTCACATTTTAGATGCTGATCAGATGTTTTGTATAAAGAATTACTTTATCTCCGAAGTAACTAGTATCTATAGCTGTCAGATCAATTTCATTGAGTGAAAAGTTGAAAAGAAATCTCGGAAATATGAGTAGAAGTATACATTTGTATATGGAAAAACTCAAGTAAACTACCTCAAAATTGTACATAATTACAGTATTTGAGTACATGTGAATATACTTAGTTTACTTTCCATTACTGAGAAAGATTACATTTATGCATTTCTGACACTTCAACTCATTAACTTGCAGCCATAAATACAGGTACTCAACAACGCATTCTAATCAGCAGCAGAAAATAGACACCAAGAAATGCACTATTTATTCCTTTTTGAATAACATTTTCTAAAACTAGTGCCCTGCTGCTTCAGGAAACTACTTACAGATTGTTGTTTTTGGTCTTTTTATGGGATTTACATATAAACAATAACATCAAACTCAACTATATCCTGTTTTCACTGGGTGAAACCCACGACTCGTTAGAGCTACACCATCCCTTCCAGACCACACAAGTCTTTGCGCATAACTTTGTATGTTTCAACACAAAATTCAACCAGACATTGGTGTCTTTGGAAATTCAGTGGATAACAATGTTTGGCTGCACATTATAAGTTTGTACTGAATCACCAAAAAACAAACTGTGAGTCAATCTCAACAGCATGTATGCTTTGATTCCTAGATTTCCATACTACATTGCTAGACTTCCAATACTCTTAGATTTAAATACAATATTTATACAAAAACATGATAATATTTAGTTTCTGCAGGTTCGGTGTCATGTGTTTTACTATATATTTTTCTCTCAACCCAAAAGACAACTTATTGATTTGCTTGGCCAACATGTACATCAGCAGAGCTGTGAAAGCCTCAGGGAATACAATGTTAATCAGAATACATCGGAACTCAAGTGGGAGCTGAACATGCAATAAATCCTTTCCGGTAAAGCCCCTGAAGTGCACACATATGCACAAACGCCTGTGCCCTACGGTGCAATTGTGTAAAAGTATGTGATGCAGTAAAACGTTCCAAACGCATCTCAATATCACAGCCAAGTCATGTCAAATTAATTTCAACTTGATGCTATTCTGCATTCTGCAATACATCATTACACACGCAAACAGAAAGCACAGAATGCCTCTGGTGTAATGATGCATCAGTGCACGTTATGATCTTGGTGCCCAACATGTTCATGCACGGTATCCTGTGAAGGACGTCTCCATGACAACTGCTTGTGGTTAACTGAAGGTATGAGATGCCAGGTGTAGCAGATGGATGCCAGTGTTGCAGAGGAGCGGAAAAGGGATTATGTTATCGTGGTAAACACAAAGAAGACAAACGTTATGGTGACTGGGAGCCAGACAGGGTGACGTATGGAGAGACAGAGAGGAGGGAGAGGTAGGGAGAGAGGCAGGAAGTCAGAGGGGAGCTGGGTAGAGATTAAAAGAATAGGACGGGATAGCAAAAAAGATAAGGACAAAGTAGATAAGAAAGAAATTAAATAAAAAGTAAATAAAGAGATGAAATAAGTAAACCTGAGTGAAAAGCAATCAAGAAATAAAAGACGTGATGCAGAAAAAGATGAGAAGAGCAGCAGTGGGAGGAGGCAGGAAGACAACCCGACAGATCACAACAGCGGCAGAGAGGAAGAGGGGAAACTGTTCCAACTGGTGTCCCGAGCAGCTCAGTCTTTATGGCTGTGTATGTGTCAAGTCATTCTGTCTGGCCACCTGCATCCAAATGTCCTCTACATCTTCCACACACACACACACACACACACACACACACACACACACGCACACACTCACGCACACACGCACACACACACACACACACACACACACACACACACACACACACACACACACACACACACACACACACACACACACACTTTTACAAGCAAATATTTAAATAAAAATATAATAATTTATTTCCTAATCCTTTCCTAAAGGAAAGAAAAACTAACTTTAGGACGGATTTAATTATTTTTCTGGAGCCGTGGATGAGGGGCCCATTCTGGAAAATGTTGTCTGGCCTGTTAGACCCAGTAGGCGGTTTGAGGGGGGATGCCACCCCCTTTCTTAGCTAAATGACCAAAATGCAAGCCCCTCGTCAACCTGCCACCCCCCACCCCCCTCCATCCCCTATTAGCAGAGTGAGCACAGGGGTTGTTAAGTTAAATATGTTAGTCTAGTCTTCCTGACTCCTTCTTACTGAAGTTTGTGCAAGTTAGGATCTATGACCATGGCTCTGAAATCAGAAGCCTAATTGTGCTGTGTATTAATAAATCCATGGCGCTGTCCGCGGTGCTGAAGCAGCAGAGCGATTTGTAATTGCGACTTTTTCTCCGAGTCAGTGTGGTAACATTAGTCACTGCCACTGTACAAAAAAACAACATTGTTTACATCTGAACTAAAATCACTTGTGTGTAACAATCACAATTTTGACACCACCCATGATTAATCTTCTGGCCTCACACTGCGGTGGGCTGAGCACCATCAACGTAAATCTTAATTAAGGTCCCCGCATTTGCTTCTCACTCTATCTCAATGCCATTCTTCCTCTTCACTGGCACATGACATTCTCTGTCCCCCCTGATGAATATATTAGGGACAGTGCAACTGGCAGCCGTGTTAGTCGTGTGACACACAACAGCAACTGTTGAGGTTGAGTTTTCAGATCCTTGTTGTAATACTGCAATAGTCTATTACAAGTAAAAGGTCTGCATTCAGAACTTTATTTGAGCAAACACATACGACACAATGTGCTCACACTAAGTAACATCACTGTGTAAGAAACATTACTGAGTCAGTTTGATGACTATGAGTCGTTTCTACGTGTGCTACAGTTACATTGGCGCATTTACGATTATCCCTTACAGTAGGTGTGACTTGAGGTTACATAGGCTGCGGGTTATCAAAAGTGAAAAAGTCTCACTTTAAAAAGGAAAAATGCTATTTAGATTCATTGCTATCATTGAGGACACTGAGGTTATTCTGGGGACTTGACCCACGACCTTAGTATTTCTGAAATATGTCCATCTGTCATATTAACGCTTTATGATCTGGCTAACATTGCAACTCTGCTAGTTATAAGTGCCACTCAACAGTATATCAGCTTAACAAAATGTCATACTGTCCTTACATTTTTTGTATCAGTATATAGTATAAAACAACATCACCTAAAGAGACCAATCTTGACTTCATTGGAAGGGGAATGCACTCTCTGCAGACTGGTCTCTGCGGGTTAGAAGCTGGGTCACATCGGGGCTGACTGGAATGGGCTTGTCTGCTTTTACTCGAGCCTGTTTTCTGCTGCAGTGCCATTTGAAAACAATCCAACCCTTCTGCAGTGCGCTGGGGCCCAGAACTGATGTTGAATGACTCCCCTGTTTTTGCCCAACCCACACATCACTCCGACGTGTACATCACACCGCCGCCGCCGCCCTCGTAGGGCATCCAAAAGCACCTCGAGTGAACGGCCCAACAATGAAATATATGCGTCTAAAAAAAAAATCCTGCACCCAGCAAGAGAGGCCTGAACAGATGAACTCACGGAGCAGTGGTCAAGGACACTGTAACGTCAGCATGCGATGAGATTATGGGTGCGGCTGCCGGAGTATAAGCGTTTACAATACATATGAGTGCTTAAAATAGGCAGACGCACACACACAGGAGGAGAAAGTCATTGTGACCGTCTCTCTCTCCCTCTCTGTCTAGCAACTAGCTCTCTCTCTCTTTCTCCCTCTCTCTTTCTCTTTATCGCTCTCTCTCTCTCCCTCTCTCTCTTCCTTTCTGTCTCTGGAGCAATCTAAAATTGGCCATGCTTGATGCATTAGCTCTGCCCGACTAAAGCTTTGCAGTGGAAAGCCAATGAGGGGGACAAGAAAATGTAGACAGGAGATTAATGGCAAATGTCTAAAGAATTGTTCAAAAGCAGAATAAGTTCTCTACCTACATACTAGACCCATAACAAGTGGTGGAAAGTACTGTACTTTTTGAGGTACTTGTAATTTCATTATTTCCCTTTTATGCTACCTTGTACTTCTACTGCACTACATCTCAGAGGGAAATATTGTACTTTTTACTCCACTACTTTCATCTGAAGACTTTAGTTGCTTTGCAAATTCCGATTAATATTACAAAATATAATCGACTAATAAATCCAATAATATAATTTATATTATTCTGTCTGATAAGTGCTTCTACTTTTAGTACTTAAAGTACATTTTGAAGTCAATACTTTTGTACCTTTACTCGAATAAGATTATAAATGGACTTTTACTTGTAACTGAGTATTTCTACACTGTGGTACTACGCCTGTTTCTGAAGTAAAAGATCAAAATACTTCTTCCACCACTGCCCATGACAAGCAGACTTTTAAAAGGTGATACGTTGATCTTTACTATATATATTCTATTACTTTCTTAAGCAGTTTAGCTCAGTATGAATAATCAATAATTACAGTGCGGCCGCACCTGTGGAGGGAAGTGTGGGGATGATGTTGAAAGGATTAAACACATAAAGTGATGGATCCTCAAAAAGCACCAATAAAGCGGCTTTTGCTGCATTACCTCCAACAGTTAGAAATCGTTTTTTCGCATTGACCGGAGTGACCGGACATTAGAGTGAAGCCTCGAGATTGATGGGAGATCAATAGCCTGGCCACCAGACAGGCGGCCCGCACTGATGATAGTGAGGATTTTACAAGGAAAGCATGTGCACGTACGAATGTTAACACTACAGTGCGGCTATGCAGGAATGTACAATAGGTTCACGTGCTCCCCCCATACAAGAGAATATGTTAGACAATGTCCCAGTATTACAACGCTCTGCAGCTAAAAACATCCACACGTACAATTTATTCTCTTTATAGTTTTGCACTGCTTTGACAGGCTGTAGGACAAACATTTGACCTTTTATGTTTGACCGGAATGAATAAAAGACTACATTTAAATTAGTTTATAGAGATGAATGGATCTGAGTTATATTAAACCTTTAGGTTTTAAATGATGTAGTGGAGAAGTCTGGACACACACATGAACGAGTTGAGGATCACTTGGTTTAACCTCCAGTACAAGTGACAAGGCGACTATGGCTTCACAGTCCTTAGACTATGTGTCAGCAATATTCAGCATGTACAAAAAAAACTCATTGTTTGGTCATTCAAGTTAATACATTCATAGTTCACTTCAAAACCCTGTAAAGAAAACTGCCGTCATTCAATACAGCAGAGGAAACAACTGACTGCTGTTTTGTTGGTTGCTGTCCGTGGTGCTGAAATGACAGGACCAATTCAGGGAGGATTGTTTCATAACATCAATTAATCAGTTAAAATCCACATCTTGATTCATAATAGTACATTTTAGGGAGATTTCAGAATATATATATTTTTTTACTTTAAAATATATATATTTTTCAATATAAACTTAAGAATACTATCTATCTATGTGTGTGTGTTTAAATCAGACACCCACAAAGTGCCTGCAGCCCACGTGACTCAGACTGAAAGGGACCCCGGACCATTAGCAGACTGCCTGAGGGGGATGCGCCCTCCCCTCCCTTCCATCAATGGACGAAATAAAAGAGCTTGGACTTGCCTTGGTAGTGACAGAGCCTCAGATATATAAGGAGCAGGCAGAAGAGGTATCAGTCTCTGTGAGAGCCATACACCCCTCACCTGCACACACACACACACAACACACATACACTCACATACACACTCGCCCCACGCCTTCACCTTCTGCACCGTCCTCTCTTCAATCCTGCTGCACATCACCAGTTATTCTGACTGGATGAGCTACCCGGTGGACACTGTAGGGAGCCCATTTCGGAGAAATATGGATACTAGAACGACCGGCTACGGCTACAGCCGCTCCGGCAGCACCCCCTCCAGCGGCTTTCGCTCCCAGTCTTGGTCCCGGGCAAGCCCCGGCTCCACCATGACCACGTCTTACAAGAGGAGCGTGAATATGCCGGAGTCCCGAGTTTACAGCTCCACGGTGCACAGCTCCGCCGACAGCGTTGATTATAATCAAACCTCCATGCTGACCGGAGACTACAAGCGATCTAACGAGAAAGAGCAACTTCAAGGGCTCAACGACCGCTTTGTTGTTTACATCGACAAGGTGCACTACCTGGAGCAGCAGAACAAGCAGATCGAGGATGAGATCCAGGCACTGCGGCAGAAGCAGGTGTCACGCTCCCAGCTGGGCGAACACTACGACCAGGAGCTGCAGGAGCTGCGCTCCATGCTGGAGCAGATCCACCATGACAAGACGCAAATCCAGCTCGACTCCGACCACATCGAAGAGGACATCCACCGGATCAAGGACCGCTTGGACGAAGAGGCTCGCATCCGGAAGGAGACTGAGGCCATAATCCGCATCCTGAGGAAGGACATGAGCGACTCGGAGTTGGTGAAGTCTGAGTTGGATAAGAAAGTTCAGTCGCTGCAGGATGAGATCGCCTTCATCCGCAACAACCACGAGGAAGAGGTGAGCGATCTGATCGCCCAGATCGAGGCGTCTCAGCTGACCGTGGAGAGGAAAGACCTGCAGAAGACGGACATCACCGAGGCACTGCGGGAGATCCGCTGCGAGCTGGAGGGTCACTCCAACCAAAACTTGCTGCAGGTGGAGAACTGGTTCATGTGCCGCTTCTCCAAGCTCACCGATGCTGCGGAGCAGAACAAGGACGCCATAAAGTCAGCCCGCGATGAGATATCCGACTACCGCCGCCAGCTGCAGTCCAAGACGGTGGAGTTGGAATCCATCCGCGGGACAAGAGAGTCGCTGGAGAGGCAGCTGAATGACATCGAGGACCGCCACAACAGCGATCTGTCCAGCCTGCAGGTAGGAAACAGCGGGGCGGCGTCAGAGTCGTGCGTAAAGGCCGGAAAAACACCGTTTTGATAGACTTTTAAATATTACATATGCTACTTATTTAATGTTTTGCTATCTAAGGATTGATGTGTTAAAACTGAATTGGGTGCACACAAGATGTATTTTTTATATCTTAGTGACGCAATTTTTATTCGAGGGACTTAAAAATAGCAAACCTCCTCAATAACATGGTTAAGGGTTTGTGTTGTGTGTTTTTGCTGCGTAATGATTGTTATGAGCTCATCATTGTGCTTACAAGTTACCTGACTTTCTTTCCAAATCACTCTCCAAGTGTCAGGAAAGGGTTACAGGGAGACTGCAGCAGACACTCACTCATCCCCCCCCCCCTCCCCCTCCTTCTCTCTCTTTGCTGAGTCAGAGGCATGGGTCGATGCTTTCATTGGCTCTGTCCTTACATCACAGCACTGAGTTGTTGTTTTTTAACTGACAAAAGGTATGGAGGAAGAGAGGCATTCAACAGCTCTAGAATTCTGTATTGCGTCAGAATATATTAAAGCAACAGCCTTTGGTGCACATAGTCTATGGAGTTTGTACAAATGTGCACAGATAATAAATAAGGGCTAAAATAACACAGGTTGAGTTTGATTTAAAGGTCAATTAGAAAAAGTGGTTTTGGAAGTTTTTGCTGATTTGTTGCCATGAATCATGAATAGTGATATACAAAGCTGCCTAAATGAGAATATAACTATGCTTTGTATGTCATTTGTTTGTACTTAATCAACCTTGTGTTGTGTCTGCTCTGTTTTTCCTCAGGAGACAATTCACCAGCTGGATAATGAGCTCAAGAGCACCAAATGGGAGATGGCTCGTCACTTGCGCGAGTACCAGGACCTGCTCAATGTCAAGATGGCCTTGGACATTGAGATTGCTGCATACAGGTATATACTGACATGCATTTCAAAAGTAGTAGAAATAACATTTACAGTAATTTCACAGAATGTGTACCCTTCTCTGTACAAAAAGTTATTCTTAAATGCATAATGTATACATTTGCTCATTCCCAGGAAACTCCTAGAGGGCGAGGAAACCCACTTTAGCACTTTCCCTTATCGCCAGGCGGTGACCCCCACCAAAATCTTCAAGTCTAAATCAGACACTCCCAAGCTTAAGGTGCAGCATAAGTTTGTGGAGGAAATCATCGAGGAGACAAGGGTGGAGGATGACATCGACGAGGATCTGGCGGAGATCGCACAAGAGCTGTCCGCCACACTTGGAAGGGGAGCAGATGAGGAAGAGGAAGAGGAAGGGGAAGAGGGAGGAGAGGACGCAGAAAGTGAGGGGCAAGAGGGAGAAGGGGAAGGCGAGGAGGAAGAAGTTGTAGCCGCCACTGAAGCCAAAGTTAGCTCTAGCGCACCTGCTAAGGAGGAAGAGGAGGGAAAAGGTGGCGATGACGAAGAAGAGGGAGAGGGAGAAGGTGGAGAAGAAGGAGAGAAGGAAGAAGATGGTGAGGGAGAGGATGAGGGAGAAAAGGGGGATGATGCAGAGGGTGGCGATGAAGGAGAAGGAGAAGATGTTGGAGAGGAAGAGGAGGAAGTTGAGGAGACAGTATTGTGCTCCAAAGCGCCACAGTCTAAAGCCTCTCCTGACAAAGAGAAGGCCGAAGACAAAGAAGGCAGCGGAGGAGAAGAGGAAGCTGCTGCCGATGAGGAAGATGCCAATAAGGATGAAGACGCAGCCAGTGACAAAGCATCCAAAAGCAGCGATGAGAAAGAGGAAAAAGAGGATGCGGACACAGACAAAAAGGACGACAGTGAAAAAGACGAGAAGGTGAAAGATGAGAAAGCAGACGACAAATCAGAAGAAGTCGTAGCCAAGACAGAAGCTCCGAAAACAGAAGCTGCAAAGCCCGAGGCCAAGAAGGAAGAGGCTGCCAAATCTGAATCACCTAAACTTGGATCCCCCAAGTCTGAGTCACCTAAACTTGGATCCCCCAAGTCTGAGTCACCTAAACTTGGATCCCCCAAATCTGAGTCACCTAAACTTGGATCTCCCAAATCTGAATCACCTAAACTTGGATCCCCCAAATCTGAGTCACCTATACTTGGGTCCCCCAAATCTGAATCACCTAAACTTGGATCCCCCAAGTCTGAATCACCTAAACTTGGATCCCCCAAGTCTGAGTCTCCTAAACTTGGATCCCCCAAGTCTGAATCACCTAAACTTGGATCCCCCAAGTCTGAATTACCTAAACTTGGATCCCCCAAGTCTGAATCACCTAAACTTGGATCCCCCAAGTCTGAGTCACCTAAACTTGGATCCCCCAAGTCTGAATCACCTAAACTTGGATCCCCCAAGTCTGAATCACCTAAACTTGGATCCCCCAAGTCTGAGTCTCCTAAACTTGGATCCCCCAAGTCTGAGTCTCCTAAACTTGGATCCCCCAAGTCTGAGTCACCTAAACTTGGATCCCCCAAGTCTGAGTCTCCTAAACTTGGATCCCCCAAATCTGAGTCACTTAAACTTGGATCCCTCAAGCCTGAATCACCTAAACTTGGATCCCCCAAGTCTGAGTCTCCTAAACTTGGATCCCCCAAATCTGAGTCACCTAAACTTGGATCCCCCAAGTCTGAATCACCTAAACCTGAGTCTCCTAAATTGGAATCTCCCAAGCCTGCATCTCTGAAGCCTGAGTCCCCCAAAGAAGGCTCACCGAAGGCTGGATCCCCAAAACCTAGCTCCCCAAGAGCCGAGTCTCCCAAGTCAGAATCTCCGAAACCCGAATCTCCAAGAGCTGAATCCCCAAAGACAGAGACCGCCAAGCCTGAGGCCCCTAAACCTACTGAAGAGAAATCAGAGAAAAAGAGCGACTCAACAGACAACAAGAACGACGAAAAAAAGGATGTTTCCATGAACGGCGATGTAGACAAGAGCAGCCCCGAAGAGAAAGAGAAGAAGGACGAGGAGAAAGAAGTCGACGTGATCTCTAACGGCGTGGACGACAGCCCGGTCAAGGAAGACGGCAGCCAGAAAGTGGTGATCACCAAAACCGTGGAGACGATCACCACCGGAGAGGACGGATCCAAACACGTCACCAAATCAGTCACTGTGACCGAGACGATGAAGGAAGAAGTGGAAGAGGTGAAGCAGGAGGTGCTGGTCTCCACCAAGAAGATAGAGAAGCACTCCACCCAGTCCATTAAGCAGGTGACAGAGAGCGAATAAGCAGACTCCAGACGGGTGATCCGACGGAGGCGGTCCAGAGGAGATGACACGAAGACAAGCAATCAACCCCGAACTAACATAACAAAGAAAATCATACAGCTAGAGCGATGTAATAATGATAACAACTCTCAAACATACAAAACAAATCATAGAGAGAAGCCACACCTTAAATGCTACAAATTTCAAAAATGCATGTTGAGTGACAGCTTTAAATGGGCTTTGCTGCCGACGCGGTCAGGAGCAAGCGACTGGGACATTTTATCCTCTTTTTCTTTCTTTCTGCAGTTCACGGGCGAGCTCACGGGAGGGAGGGAGGGGGGTCTCTGCATGCTAGCTCAGGAGAGGGGAGTACTTTACTCCCTTATCTGTATGTATGGTATAAATACACTGTAAAAAGAGTAAATATGTAAAAGGAATAAATATAATGTGGGTGGGAGAGTGATAGAAATATTGTTAAAGATTTTTTGGGAGGGTCCCCACATACTGAAGAAGCCTTACTTGACATGTGAAGATACAAACTGAGCCAAATATAAACTAACAACACAACGTACAGAGAAGAAAGAGACGGGCAGAGATATGATAAACATATGACCATATACATCCAGTAACTGAAGCAGTTAAAGCTTAACAAACCTGAATAAACTCCTAGCCTTAAACATGCTTTTTATCAGTGTCTGTTATGTTTAACTGAGTGCAACTGAAAAAAAAATGTAACTGTAAATGCGCATTTTCATGCATTCTTGTATGCAAAGAATGGACTTGAATTTAAATACAGAAATAAATGAGGTGCTACTGTTTGCAATCCCATGACTTTACTCATCATGAACGATTTCAGCATTTGCTCAATAAATGTCATAATGAATTTAAAAAAACAAAAACATTGTGTCTTGTCATTTCAATATTAATGTATTAGTATTAAGGTATGCTTTGCAATTGTATATACAGATATCAAATATTACATTAGAGTCGTTACATATATATTTAGCTGTTGACAAAAAATAAATCCAAGTAACATACAGTATTTAAAACCTCTTAACAAACTCAGTACACATTACACCAATACAATTTAAAGCAGGCAACATATCTTTCAGAAACTCATTAACCAAAAAGCCGAGACATAAATCTCGGTCAGTCAAACCTCATCATACTCCAAAATTATGTACACACTAAAATGTCATGAAAATGCGTAATGGCATTAATTTAAAGGAAACCAAATAACTTTAAAATTAAAATAATTATATATTTTTAATCAAATTAGATAAGTAACATCCTTGGTTGATAACTTTATTTTTTCAAATAACATTATTGACACATCATATAAGAACTTTTTTGATGATACAATTATTTTGGTCTGAATAATAGCAGCTCTTAGATATTGACACTTTTACCAATATACTGTTATTTGAAAAAAAATCAACCAAGGACCAACTCATTTGATCTTATATAAAAGGTTCTTGGATTTTCCTTTAAATCAATGCCATTTATCATCGTGACATCTCAGTGGAGACTTAATATGGAGTGTGATAAGGTTTTTCTGACCTTGCTGAAAGGATGGGCAATATTTATTTCTCGGCTTATGGGTTTAATGTATGCTGAGACATACAGTATTTCTTCAGCTTTAAATTGGAATGCTGTGCTGCTAAGCAAGTTCGCCAAGGTTTTAATGATGTGTTATTTTTTTGTCAAGCAGAAAATATATGGCAGATGCTATCACTGAGAGGTTGTGCGCAAACAAATTAAAACACTGCATCAGTGTCTAAAGATTTCAGACTGCCTACACTTAATGTCTACCCAAGGGAGTAAAATAACAGAGCAGCTGCTGGGTGATGCTAGGTGTCAGAGCATAGTGTGCAACAGTGTGGGTTTGTGTGGATGGTCCCTAATCACATTAGAGAAGATTATATATTTTCTTTTTATTATTATAGGTAATTACAAAAACAAGGTCATGGCTCATCTTGTATCAGGACATAATTACTTTCAATCGGTGCCATTTTTTACATTTCACATGTAAATGGGATAATAAAACAGAATACATGAATAATCATTCATTCTCTTAATTTGTCAGTAAAAGTATGCAATTACTGTAACTAATTGCATACTTGCAGATGTGTGTGTATGTGTGCCTTCATCTGGTAATCTGTCACTTTAGATGTGTCTCAGTTCAGACACATTAGACACACTGGGACTATATGTAACTTTTCAAAGAAAAACAACAACATTTCTCTTAGAAATTATAAGTTCTTGGATAGTTTAACTCTCTCAATATCCCCACCGTTCACTCTGACTTTGTCGATGATTTGGAAAGGAATACTTCTATTGAAGAACTCACTACAGCAGCTAAATCCATGCAATGTGGAAAATGTCCAAGACCAGATGGCTATACTGCTGAATTTTATAAGAAGTTTTTACACAAATTAGCCCCCATCTTAATTGACATGTTTAATTAATCATTTGACTCTCTTAAATTGCCCCAGACTTTCACTCAGGCCTCAATCTCCCTCATTCTAAAAAAGAATAAAGACCCCCTGTCCTGTGCCTCCTTTAGTCTCATCAACCTGCTGAATGTAGACTTTAAATTACTATCCAAACTCTTAGCTTTGCGCCTTGAGTCTACACTTCCATCTATCATCTCCCCTGATCAAACTGGTTTAATTCAAAATAGACATTCCTTTTTTTAACTTATTTTTTATTTAATACAATTTATAACCCATCTACCTTAACTGCCCCAGAAGTACTAATATCTTTGGACGCAGAGAAAGCTTTTGATCGTGTCTCGTGTCTCTTTTTCACTCTAGAGAAATTTGGCTTTCACAATAAATTTGTTACCTGGGCTAAGCTGCTCTATTCTTCTCCTCAAGCCTCAGTTAGAACAAATAATACTCAGTCAGAATATTTTCCTCTCCATAGGTCCACCAGACAGGGTTGCCCATTGAGCCCTCTGCTGTTCGCCATCGCTATTGAACCCCTCGCCAATGGCACAGAACAGAGGGTCTCTCTTTATGCGGATGACCTTCTTCTGTACATTTCAAACTTGTCAGTATTTCCTGTAAACGCAACCGCATCTAAATACCCTTTACATAATTTCCCATTTAAAATATCACCATATAGTTTTACATATTTTGGAATTCAAGTTACAAGCAAATTAAAAAACTCTTTAAGGCCAATTTTACACCTTGTTTAGCAAGTATGCAACAAGACTTTGAACGCTGAACTCAGTGAAGATGAATACTCTCCCAAAGTTTTCTTATCTGTTTCAGTGTATACCTATTTTCATGATCTCATATATTTACAGTCAAATCCAGACTTTATATTCAACCTCTCTGAACTCTGTGAAGGCTCTATGGTTGGAGGATTTGGGGCAGGATATCTCTGAGGATCAGTGGGGGATATTCTTGCACGTGTGCATACCTCACCGCTGTGGATAAAAGAAATGTTTAATAATTTACAGCTTGAAAAAATACGATATACATTGAGAGGCTCTTCTGAGAAGTTCAAAAAGATGTGGGGGCCTTTCTTTGCCTATGCAAAGGGAATCACCTTCCCAGATATCCCTAAATAAGACCCCTTTCTCTCCCTTATTTCTATTTATTCATTCATTTTAATTGTGACCTGAAGGGTGAGGCCTTTATTTATTTATTTATTTTAAGTTTTCTGTGAGATGAGTGATATGACCAAGCAGACTGTTTGTGTTTGTTTTGTTGTCCTTTTTTAGTTGCTTCCTCATAAATACATAATCGTAAATAAGGTTAATGAGATCAAAGTTATTCAAAAATAATACCTTGCCAATCACTACATGCAGTTTAGAAACAGTTTTACACCTATTTTGTTATTTTTCTTACACCAATAAATTATGGAAAGACCTTTGCACATAACTCAATGATCATATCTTTAAAATGCTACATTAGTATGGGGAAATGTGGTGTTTTTCATTTTTCAAGAACCAGATCAAAATAACAAAGAAACATATTTTTTTATAATAATTTTGATAATGATGTTGGCAAAATATTTTATTTATGAAATTGTAATTGAACAATATAGGAAGCATGCTGAGCAATGTGTGAAACTAATTTCTAATTCGACAAACAAACGAACAACAAACAAAGCGGCCACTGTGGCCATACGTTAAAACCACAGGATAGTGATCTCGCTACATCTTACTTTAAGCTACTACCTTTGGTCAGTTTCTGTTAAATCCCCATTAAGTAGAAATGGGTCACACACTCCTAAATAGGTATAATTTATTTACTGTACCATTAACATGTTTTTCTTTGACATGCTAAAATGTAATAGCACATAACCACGAGTAGATACGAGTTGGATGTGATATAGTCAGTAAGGGGGGGGGGTGGGAGTGGTGGGTTTTATTGCTTCTGAATCATTGCGTGAGTGAGATGCAGGGGACAGGTGCATGTTTTAAAAACAACGGGACATGTATTGTAGTTTTGGCTGATTTAGCAACAGTCAGCAGTTACACAGTTTAACATTGAATGTGTAAAGGTAACTTCGATAACTTTCAGAGTGTGTATTTTTGAAAAACCTGAGATCAAATAGATGTTTTACCACCGGAAAAATAGGAAGTTTCTCTGATAAATGTGTATTGGAGAAAAACTGGCTTTAACCGAAGGGTGTAAAGCAGTTGAAAGGCCACAGGGGCCCATTGTTGATCTCATGCTTTCAAAATATGGCTCTGATAGTTTAAAACATTTACAAGAATGATGTGATGAATGTGATTTCCCGGCAGGAGGGTCGTTAAGTACGGCACAGATCGGGAAACTAGGCATGATTTCCAATGTTATTTTATACTATTTTAATTCTGCTATTTTTATAATGGTACTTCAGACTCATTTACATCAACACTGTGATTATTGTACTGTAGATGCTCTTATTCTGTCTAATCTTGGACTAATTGTTATGTTTTTGGTGTGAAGCACATTGTGCTGCAATTCTTGTATGAAAGGTGCTATACAAATAAAGCTTATTATTATTATTATTATTATTATTATTATTATTATTATTATTATTATTATTATTATTATTATTATTATTATCATTATTATTTGTCTGAGGGGATGGCGGACGAAAAGTGTCAGACTTTCAAAACCTTTGGCTGACACAGTAAATACTGACAGGATATAACGAGTCACTGTTTCTAATCGTCTGAATGACTGGAAATATGTAATTAGTAACACATAACTCAAATTTCTCTACAACTACTAGTTATTTCAGAACAACAGTGTTTACAGATACTTACACTGTTAATCTGTGTTCTTCATCTACTTTACACGTGTTAAAAGTTACATCAGGACTTTATCAAGCTCAAAATCAATGACACACATGGCTTTAAGAGGTGTTTATTTAACCACCAGAAACTCACACGCTCACTTTTGTATTCAGCAATTACACATATTACACTTATCAGGAAGTGTGCAACCAGATCTTTATGGAATACTCTGGCAATACTTTGGCAAGCAGTTAACCTTGATTTGTTGCTGTAAATGGCATGTTTTATTGAGCACCATGTTAACAAGCAGATTGAAGAGGTTAGCGTAGATGCTGGTTATTGAGCTAAAGGACAGTCTAGGTTTGCTGAGGTTTCTGGCTTACTTTTTACCCTTTGTGCTCTTTTCTTCGGCAGCTTCAGGTTTGACTGCTTTTCCTTCCTCTTTCTCCTTTTTGGCGTCAGCTTTGTCATCTGTTTTCGGAGCGGCTTTGTCGTCTTTGTCGTCGGCTTTGTCGTCTTTCTTGGCATCCACTTTATCTTCTTTCTCTTCACTTTTTTTCTCCTCTTCCTTCTCCTCTTTTTCTTCTTCTTTTGCATCATCATCTTTGTCATCTCCCTCTGTTTTCACTTCCTCTTGTGCTTCCTCTTTAACCTCGGTCTTCTCTCCTTCTCCTTTGTCACCCTTCTCCCCATCATCTTCAGAGGCCTCTGTCACCTCTTCCATTTGCTCCTTCTCATCACCACCTGTATCAAGATGAGAATGGTATTATTATTTATTAATTTAATAATTCAGGTTGAGCAATTACAGAATATAATCAAAAACAATGGACTAACCCTCTTCTCCCTCCTTAGCATCTTCATCTCCCTTAGCCTCTTCTTCATCTTCTTTCTCTTTCTCTCCCTCCTCTCCTTCTTCAGCATCCTCTTTCTCCTCTTCCTCTTTTTTCTCCTCTGTCTCCTCTCCTCCCTCTTCTTCGTTCTCCTCTTCCTCCTGCTCCTCTTCCTTGTTTACCTCCGCCGCGTCCTCCTCCTCCTCTTCCCCAGGTGGGCTGGCCTCTGCTTGATGGGCGCGGCTTGCAGACATTATCCCCTCACTGGTGCTGAGGCTGGAGCTGAGCAGGCGTGATGTCATCATGTAGGAGGTGCCAGAGCTCATGCTGGAGAGGATAGGCCGGGCGAAGGATGGTGCTGAGAAACTGTGGCTGTACAGAGAGGACACACCCCCAGACACTCCCACACTGAAGCGAGACTCCTCCCCTTCCAGCAGCTTCCTGTAGAGGTTGGTTAAAAGACTGGTGATGAGAACTCATTTAGTGGCCATTTGTTTAATATATATATATATAATGATATGAAAGTAAACATTACCCTTACCAATCTCTGATTAGGGCTGATCCCAGAATGTGTTTACCAAAATAAAAGTATTTTCTGACATTTATATATAAACTTTGCAAACTGATCCACATAAAAGAAACATGATCAATACTATAGCTTTGTTGCTAAAGCAGTCATGCAGGTCCCTTTTACTTGAAAGTTAACAATTATTTTCACCTTAAATGACCTTGTAAATAACCTCTAAATCTATGTCAAACTTGTGCCCCCCCTATAATTAAGTATTTGTACACCCTTTCACAGGATCTCTTTGGTGTCAATGATTCTTTTCATTTTTCAGAAGTATGATCCAGTGTGATTTCTCAGCCTCACTGTTGTTGCCTCTCACCTGTATGCAGCAATCTCGATGTCCAGAGCCATCTTGACGTTCAGAAGGTCCTGGTACTCTTTCAGGTAGCGTGCCATTTCCTGTTTGGTGCCCCTCTGCTCACTCTCCAATTCTGCAATGGTGTCCTAAATAGAAGTCAAGACAAAAGGACATGAAGTGAAACCCTTAAGTAAAACTCTAAAAAATTATTAACCCTCAAAATCAAAAGATCTGAATAATTAATAACACATCAAGATAGAAAACAACTAGAACCCCTACTGACGTGCATAGCATCAATCTCAGCGCTCTGCTTGTCCTCCATGTCGTGCAGCTGTTTCTCCAGGGATTCGTTGAGGCCTCTGCATGCGTCGATCTCCAGCAGGCGAGCCTGGAGCTGGCGTCGGTACTCTCCCGCTTCGTCCTTGGAGCTTCTCACGGCGTCGCTGTGCTGGGCCACGGTTTCAGTCATGGAGCCCACCTTGCCTCTGAACCACTCCTCTGCTGCATGCATGTTTCTCGCTGCCAGCCTTTCATACTGGGACCGGATGTCCCTGAGAGCTCCAGAGAGGTCCGGAGCTGTGGCCTCAGACTCTACTGATACCTGGACACCCAGCTGAACTTGGGCCTGGAGCTCAACCACCTCGCCTTCATGAATCCTCTTGAGGAAGGCCAGCTCGTCCAGCAGAGTTTCGATTCGCTTCTCCAGCTCGGCCTTAGCTAAGGCGGCCTGGTCGGCCTCACGACGGGCTTCCATCAGCCTGCCCTCGGCCTCTTCGCGAGCCATCACCTCCTCCTCATATCGACCCTGCAGAGCGCTCAGGGTTTGCTCCAGCCGCTCTCGCTGTCCCAGGACGGCTTGTTGTTCCGCCCTGGCCTCATCCACGGCAGCCCTCAGGGACCGGGCCTCTTGCTCATACAGCGCCCTCAGGCGAGATGGCTCGTTGTACCTCTGCCTCAGCAGCACCAGCTCTGCCTCCAAAGCACGGTTCTGCTGCTCCAGCTCCCGCACTCTCTCAATAAAGCCGGCAAAGCGGTCGTTGAGGTCCTGCAGCTGGCTACGCTCTTGGGTGCGTACGGTGCGGAATTCAGAGCTGATCTGGGCGGCCTGGCTGAGTTCCAGTTCCACGGAAGAGGCTTGTGAGGAGGAGGAGAGCAGCACTCGGCCGGGAGAGGAGTACTGCAGACGGGAGGAGGACTGCGGGGAAGCATGGGAGGAGTAGATGGAATGAGTCCTCCCTCTGGTCACAGCGACACGAGGGGGAGCCTCGGCATACCAGCGCCTGTATGGCGAGGCGGAATAGTAGGGGTCATATCCGATGCTACTCATGGCGGAGTGATGGAAGGACAGGCTGCTCTCCCTCTCCTCTTTGTGTATGTGTGAGTGTGTGTGTGTGTGGAGGTGGATGTAGGGCTCAGGTTTAAGCCTTGACTGCCTGCTGCTGCAGCAGCCGGTGCTTTTATAGCAGGACGGTGAGCTCTGACGCAAGCGCTTTCCCCAAACTCTGACAATGCAGGCTCGATAGGCTTACACTGCAACGGCAAGAAATGAGACAGAGAGGATCCATGGGAGTAAGCGTAGGAGGGAAATGAGTTAAAGATAGAGAGAAGAAAAGACAGGAGGGAAGAGGTCGCAAAATGACATGTTATAAGCATTTCTTTGTTCGTCTTGTCATAACTGTAATACTAAGTTTCTAAATAAAATAACTTCTAATAAGACTGATTATTCACAGTGTGCTTCACAGTGCAACAAAAGCACAAGTGCATACAAAACAAGTAATAGACTACATCTCCATTTTCATCATGAGAATGAACCTGAACCGGGACTTTGAGGACAGCAATACTGTAAATAATATATATATATATATGATATACTTTGTTAGGAATTCCATTTACTATATAGAGGAAAAACATGGCAACAACATACTTGTTGTGCTGTCCTCACTGCAGGAGGAGAGAGAGAGAGAGGGGGGGGGTTCCTTATTTATTTAACTACCGTGACACAGCATCTCTCCTTCTGGTGGAGAGCAGAACTACAGCCACGACCTGCAATGATAAAATCACACACGCATGTTGAAGACACTATAGACAATATATAGCAGGCATCAAACCTAAGAAATATTCAAATATTTTTAAATTTCTTTGTCCATCAATAAGAGAGAATTAAGACATAGTATTATGTCTGGTTTTTCCTTGATAATATTTGCTATAACTTCTCAGCTTTGTTCTTGTGTTTTTGCAAAAGATACTTATTGAAAGGTAACAGCATATATTATCTGAGTTCACTAAATCAGGCATAAACAAACATGTCTTGAATCTGTTTGTGTGATAATTATTAGTATTGCATGAATCAAAAACTTAAATGTAATAGAAATATTGAGTTGTCTGCGCCAGTGTCACAAGACATGCAAAATATACAATAACTAAGGTATATAATATTGTGATAAACATTTGAGAGATATTCTTTATTATTTGAAAGAAGTCTTCTTTGAGTTTTGTCAAGTCACAAACAGTCCCTCTTTTCTGCAGCACAGATACCCTGGCAGGTCAATTACACCCATCTGCTGACATGCATTTCCTTTTCGTGCGTGTGTGTGTGTGTGTGTGTGTGTGTGTGTGTGTGTGTGTGTGTGTGTGTGTGTATGTGCGTGTGCGTGCAGTGGCTCAGTGAAAGTGTATGCTGGAAAATTACTCCTTCTTTCGAGCTCCATGCATAAAGTATATTGCAGTGCTTTGCAGCAATATCTGTGTAGTGTGTTTTTGTGTGCATGATCCATAATGTGAATGCTCCAGTAATTTGCCTTTGCAGCAAAGGCCCCCAGAACTTACAGACGGTGCTGTGCCCAAACAGAAGTGTGTGTGTGTGTGTGTGTGTGTGTGGGGACTTCAGTGGGAGCTGCATGCACTCTGCTGCAGGCTGAGTCATCGTAACAGTTGTGATCACACAAACTCCCCTGTGTACACTCTTTCCCACCCTAACAGCAGTCTAACAATCTGCACCGGTGTGATTTTTTGGCAAGCAAGATGCTTCGAGCACTCGGGGCAATGAAAGAGAGAAAAGTAGACCATTAACGTGTCTTCCTGAACAAGTTAACTCACATATTAAGCAAATTTCTAGGTTATTGCTTTTTTCTCCCTGTGAAGCTAATTACCATAAAAGTTCAGCCTTAGTCTAGATATCAAATTATAACATATTAAATTCTTAGGCATCAAGACTAAACTGATGACAGAATCACACAACTGTTAAAACAGCAACATCCATATTCCTTCTAATCTCAATATGCAACTAACACTTGTTCTCTTGCCGTCATGTACGTGCAGCTCCTCTTGCATGTCTTAACATAGATAGGTCAAGGCTACCCATAGAACAACATAACACTAAGTGCCATTTAAAAACCTTTTACATTTTTTGAAAAAACAAAGAAATTGTGATTTACAATACAACAATGATAGAAACGAGAAAAAAAAGAAGAAAACATAACAAATCAAAAAACGACAAAGTAACACTAAAGTCTAATATTAAATATTAACATATTTCAGTCACTGTGACTTAAATTATTATATTTACCGAGTGTTAATGTGTATGATTGTGGGAAGGGAAGAGGAAAACAACAGAATAGTAAGAAATAAACAATAACAGTAGTAGTAATAATACACACATTGAAAAATAAGTAATAAAAATAGTTAATATGGGAAGAGTGAAAAATAAAGAAATAGTTTGATATTAAGAAGTGCCATTTTACTGTTAAATGATGGCACTTACAATATTAATCTAAACTGTGCGATGTAGAGAATTATTGATTCACTGGTATTGGCACATAGTAATGAGAATAGTCCATTTAAACAGGTATAGTATTTATCTCCACTTTAAAAGCACATTATTATTTCCCTTTCAGCCACTAGGTGCACATTGAGTAAAAAAGCTGACACATACACAGCCACCACCATAAATAATATTGCCTGCTTGATCATTTACCGAAACACAACTTTCAGCCAGGCAACAAAATAAACACTTTAAATATATAGCCTACTGTACACACATTATAGATGAGCAGTTTCATTGCTTGCCTTCACATCCAGTACTTAACCTACACAGGTTTACAGGTTTTAAAGGAAAGAAAGTACATCAGCTGGATACAATGCACCCAAACTCAATGTAACATGACGATTGGGCCTACTGA